>NC_133986.1:4222500-4500000 GCF_047716275.1 Strix uralensis
ACTTAACCTCCGCTATTCACTGGTTTAAGCAGAATCCAAAGATTCATTTTTCAATTTATCGTACGTTTGCTACTTCTCATTTTATAACCTGAAATCTATGTCTCTATTTGTCTTATAATTTGACTAAGAAACTGTCAGTTTGCACTGCGGCTGCTGCCAGCTGGGCTCTGAGAGTCACTCAGTATGCATCACCCAGAGCCAACAGTCATTATCCTTCCCCGTTCCTGATATTGCTGCCCTTGGTGGCAACAGTGTCAGGACTGTTCCCAAGTATCAGCTTGTATCAGCTGTGATATAATATATCACAGTGTGTCAAGTGCCTTATATTCAGATTTTCTGTCTACCTTGTTGCTAAAAGTATATGATATAAAAGCAGTACAACATACACTTCAAGTTAGACACTGAAATTTGATCCCGGGTCAGAAAAGAAAAAAGGGTGGAAGAAGAAACACCTTTTCCATAGTAGTGCGAGTTCCACTTCCCTCACTGAACTTTCAGTTCTAAAGATCTGTAGGATTTTGTTAGCAGGGACAAGGGCACAAGAAGGTGGTAGAGAAGACTAAGTACTCTTGGGAGTGTTCCTTAGTGAGGTGGCAAAGGCAGCAGTCAAGACCTTAGCAGGAATTAATGCTGGCTCAGCATCAATACTGCACATTGGCTCATTGGCAGGTGTTAATGTGCTCAGAGAGAGTCTGCTAACAGCCCATGACCTGAAGGAACTCTCTAATCAGAAGGAAGTGAAGCAAGAGTGATTCAAAGTAGGACAAAATCTCTTCTATAACAGAGATCTGCAAAATCTGCGAGGCTGAGAGGCTCAGCTCCTTTTCTGTCCAGCACACCTCTGAACCATTCCCATCCAAGGGAGCGACTACTTTGAAATATTTGAAGGTCAGGTTCATGCATTTCCTTGTCAGCTCTCGTTTCTCTTCTGCACTACTTCTTCTGCTGGGTTTTCCACAGGAAGGGAAGATCCAGCACCAAAGTGGATTAATCCGTAAGTGATGAGAGTCTACTGATTAGCAATATATCCAAGCATTACTTTATTGGGTTATACAGAATAGCCTAGATAAAATATTCTTAAACTCTGGGGAAAGGATGATAAATAAAGCACTACTGTCAATGCTGCCAGCTTGGAAAAAATAAAAAGAAAAGAATTACAAACGCAGTGGGCAACAGAATCAAACAGGAAAAAGTGGGTCACGAAGAACATTGAGAACCTGACATTTTTTCATCTTAAGAAATACAGGTATTTTGCAGCACACACAATAATAAATATATCTACATCCAGTGGAATAGTAAATGTTTTTAAAATGAGAATGACAGTTTTGGATTAGTTCACTTTACAGATAAATTCTACACCACAGTAGGCTACATTTGGATATGGCAATGGTGATTTAGGAAAAATTACATAGAGGCTTCAGTGTAGCAGCCATACAAATCTTTTGGAATAGAAAGAATTTGAGATAATAAAAAACTAGCCAGATTTGATTTAACATTTCTTCATCCTTGCCAAAGATGCTGGTTAGTAGACAAGGAAAATCTTGTATAATATGAACAGGATAACACTTATATATTTGGATGCCTTATAAACAGCTTCAGCTGACATTTAGGTATCAAGTAAAATGAGTCAGACAGACATGGCTGTATACCATGGCAAGGGAATATTTAAACTTTAAATGCAGAAATGTCTCTCGCTAGAAGAAGAACAAGGATGTGGAAAAATATGGGCAGGATATTAACCAACTCAACGACAATTGTCAGTATTCTGGAGAAAACTGCATGAGTCTTTTTAAAAGAGCTTATTGCTAGGAAAGTAGGTGTATTGCTGCTCTGAGTTTTCTGTAACATGAGTGGAAGTGATTGTTACCAGGAGAATACCTTTCCTTTTGTCAGATCTTCTGATCCATACTCAGCAAAGGGTAGGGAAGGCCAAAGAAATACCTTGGTGTTACTTATCAGTGGGTTAATCCCATGTTCATTTGTGGGATAATGTGTTTTCTACAAGGAAGCTGACTGCCAATTTCATTAGAAGCAAGAACTAGATTTTACTATAGCAACAGAAATCTAGAAAAGTCTTGAAACAGTCTCCTGAACTAACTCTGGATTTCAGCTGCAAGAATAAATGCAGGAAAGTATTTTCTCCATGTGCAACTGACAACTAATGTGTTTTTTGCTTGATTTCTGGTGTACAATATTTGTCATATTTTCTTCAGAGCTGTAAAAGAAGTGAATCTTCTGCATGTAGCCTCCATGAGGAACACTTCAGGAACACTTCATTACTACTAGTCTAGGTCTAATTATCTGTTTCTCCTTATTCTTGATAGTTTCTTTAGCTCTAAGTTAACACTTTCACTGAGAACATTGATGATGTTCCATTCTTTTCACTGTAATGCTAAATTCTGTATGCAGTGATTTCATTCCAATACACCTCCATTCACTAACCTCTTCTTAGTCTTCCAACACCCCCTTTACAAATGTATTGCTGTTTTATCCCACTTGATGCTACACCCTCCCTAAAATATCCTTCAAGGCATGGAAGGAGAACAGCCAACTATTTCCTCGTGTCCTCTTCTATTCCCCAGCTTCCGCATAGGCGGTCTGATGAGGAGGAGAGGATGAAGTAGCTGACGTGTTCTTATCTATCAGGGGAAAAAAGAGATCATACCAGTGAGGGTTGCACGTGTTTCTTGAGTTCACAAACCTAATAGACAGAGCGACTCCATAAATAATGGAGTTTCGAACAATTTCAGCCTTGCCTCTTCATCCTCTGCTACCTTTTTTCCTTCTATTCCAGGGCCAGTAACAGCCGCAATTATTGGTGAGAAGAGTAAATGGACAGTTAGTCCATATAGCTATGGCCATGGCAATGGCCTCTTCCAGAACGGGTGGATTTGATGCAGAGTCAGAGATGTATTGTAGTTTCAGTCATTGATGACTCTGAGGACTGCTGCTCTCGGCTTTAGACAGCTCTAACCAGATGAACGTTTTCTAGCACTTGTTAAACTGAGTGCACTTTACCCCCAGAGCAGTCATGCTTCTCCAGAATACCACCAGCACCTCTCCAAGGTGTCTTACAACATATGTGGTCCACTTCCTGAAGTCATGAGACTGCTTACCTGAGAAGAATATGGCAACACAGGAAAAAAATCCCTACTAGAGATCAGCACTTTGAAAGTGCATTTGCACAAGGTACAATACACTGCATGCAAAGTCTGTGAGGTAAAGGCATCTCCACTTATGTGAAACACCCAAAAAGCAAGCCCACAACTGTAATTTATCATTGAAAAACTGCAAAGCACAGTGACAATATATTTCACCATTAAACACGACTGTTATAGCATGTGTCTTTAAACAGATACCAGGGTAGCTCTTCAACAAATATAAACAAAAAAGGAAAAGACAGTTACAGTCAATGCTTATTTTTAAAAATTTTACCTAGGGGAGTTCCCACTACTCATAAACTGAGAAAGCACAGATTTAAGAATCAAGATCTACTGTTAAAATCCTTACTTCTGAAGAGGTTGTGTATTTCTAACTTTATTCCGCATGACTGTAATTATGTACATGCAGGATGGAAAATAGCGGGCACTAATATTTTTTTCAGAAGGAAAATGTAATTATCTAAATTAATACAATGTAGTTTTAAAACCCAGTATCTTTAACTAAACAAAAAACAAATATAAGGAAAATTAATTAAAAACTTTTTGATGCCATTGTGTTGTTAACGTTGGATTTTTAATCACACCAATTATTTCTAAGAAACACATCATTACACACTTTTAATTAACTTCTACTTAACAACTTTGGGTGATTAGGTCTTAAGCATATCACACATCATATGTAGGGGAAAGACAGTTTGATATGTTACATAATATGACATAGGCAACACAGACTGCTTGCTACTTAAGACTTCTATAATTTTATTTTTTGTTATTAAAAAATTCCACCATTCTTGTCAACATATTGTTAACAGCGGAATGAGAATCAAAGTTAAAACCATTTACTCTTAAGTGTTCCAGTTTAAGGTGAGGTCTTGCACAACATCTAATGACACATACTGCCTGACAGAACTTGTGCTGGATAACAGCCGCCAAAGCAGACTACTTTCCAGGTTGTCAACTTCCAGCTACAGATATTTATTGACTAATTAAATGGTCCTGTCACATTCTTGTCTAATTGAAACTTAATGTGAACTAACCACAGCACAATTATAGTGCACAATACATTTTGGACGATGCATTCATTTCCTACTTTATAAGCAAATCTAAAATTCTAAAGGCCTATGTAACCTAATGTGCACATATAGTTCAACAGCCAAGCTCTGTGAGAGTTACAGCACATATTTGTATTCTCTTTGCAATCCTAAAAGCTGCTTGGGTAATGCCAAGACTTAAATTTCCGATTTTTAAAGGTAGCTCTGTAAATTCTATGAAGCCATTTATTATTACAAGCTAGATGAGTTACTCTGGGAAAATACAACTTGCACCGAGAAGTATAGTAGGAAAACACCTTTGCTGGAAGGATTGGACTCCATTCAAGAATATATCAACTCAAGTATAATAAAAACAAAAGAGAAGAATATTTTCACGAGTACCACATAGTAACCGAGAGCCTGATTTTGGAATCTAAACTAGTTTTACTGAAGGAAACAGCTTGTTTATTTTATTTGAGTTTATTAGAAGATCCTACTTCTGAAAGAATCATTCCTTCTCTGTCACTATTACATGTTATAGCCTCAGAAACATCAGGTAGTTGCCAAAAATCTGTCACTTTAAAAATAACTGCCAGGTACTATACAGAACATCGGGTTAAAGAAAGTTAAAGTTTCAACTAAATATTAGCATTAGAAATCCAGTTCATCCCCCATCTTCCTGCTTTGCATTCCATCCCTCAACTTCCTTATAAACTTTGGCACACTTGCTAAATAGTTGGGTCCAGGTAAGAAATTCTAACTTACTATTTTTAGCAAATTAAGTTATGCTAGTCAGTGTATAAACTCCAATATTATGTAGTACTTTCTTATTAGGAACTGAAAAAAGTAAGAGATGGAGTAATTGATGGAAAAAACACATCCTTTTTAACAGAAGTTACACAAATTGGACATGAGAAAGGAACTATTTTGCTCTAGCTATGTCACCTAAGGGAAAATACTTTCATGTAGTATACAGGTAAAATTATTAATCAAAGTAAACAGAAATTTTCACTTAGTATATGAGTAAAATTATTAATCAAGTAAACAGAACTAATTATGTAGGACTTTTCCTTCCTCTTGATATAACATAAATATCTGAAGCTTTGGAAAAGTGAGTAGTGAGTCATGAAGAGCCTAAAACAATCTTATCACATACACACTGAGACATTGCTAAGTAGGGCATGCACTGCCAAATGCTGGAGCTTCTAACCTGGGAAAGTTTTCACATGTTTATCTTGGGTCATTATTTTTCCTTTCTCTCCAGCATGTTAAGGATAGCAGAACCCAGATAACTCCAAGTTATGGACAACACATTATGAAACCAACTGTGTCAAAAAAATACTCAATTATTGCTTAGCTAGCCAAAAAACCTCCCCAAATAATGCACTACAGATTTCATTCTTTTAAAGTAGTTGATACTATATTTTGGTTAATGCCCCATTCCCAAAGTACACTCATATACAAGTTACAAGAAATTGAAGGAAAAAAAAAGCACAGTAAATATGCTGCAAGAGTTGTGTATTCCTATTAACAGCAAACAATTATACAGTAATCTTCAATTTATGCACTCCTCTTTGCAAGACAGCTATGTCTTGCTCCTTTACACTTCTACCATTTTTAGTATGTATCAATCACTTAAAAACAGACACTGACATTAGATTTAAAAACTTTAGACCCTTAATGAAAATGATCATTAATTTCAGAAGAAAGCCATCAACTAAACTCAAGGAGATCTACAAGATGAGGAACTATGCTTCGTGATGTTAGTGCCATGTTGGGACCTCAAGGTCTATTTTGACCATCAGTATGTATCTATAGGATGTGTCAGGAAAGACAAAAGTCTGACAGTTCAAAAAGAACTGCCTCTTTTTCCAAGAAAATCTACCTTCACAGGACATCTGAAAATAGAAAAAAATCTGGAGATATCGGGCTTTTAGGTAGGAAGAGGAAACTACCATGAAGAGGTGAAAAGGGAAAATAAGCACCAATCATAAAAAAAATGGTGAAATCAGCAGCCATGGCTTTTCCCTAGCTCAGAATTGAACACAAAGCATTTCTGAAGCATTTTAAGTATACTTCAATTGCAAATTTATCTGTTGACACAAATGAATTTATTAAATAACACAGAATTTATTTTTAAGACATGGAACTAGTTGGGAAGATGCCTGCTGTGCATAAATGTATAGAAGGTCACTTCCCTGTGAATGTTCAGGAAAAGAGGCAAGCTTTGGAGAGAAAGTTGTTCTCTTTTAAACAAATTGACAATGACTTTTTCTTCCAAGCCTCTCTACAGACTGGCTCATAGGCTGATTAGTTGGGTCTCCACCATCAAAATGGCATCTGTACATGTCCATATTTTATGACATAAAAAAAGTGATATTGAATCAAGAAAACACATTTTCTGTTAAAAAAATATCCTAAGAACATTAAGAAGGAAAAGAACTCAGTTTTCCTTCTTTTGCCTCTTTCAGCCAAAAAGGACACACTGCCACACTTTATAGCCTGAACAACAGGCAGTAAGACAAAAACCCCATCTACAGAACAGAGCATCTTAGCCTGAAGGCTGAAAATACACTTTGGAAAATTAAATAGAAATTCCTGAACTATCCTTCACTCTTTTTTACCCTCACCCACATTAGCATATTTTGCAAGATACAAATTGTTCAATAGCTCCCTTTATGTACCCTTCAATTCCTGAGGTATTTCTTTCTCTACATGTACTCAGACTTTTTTTCCTTACTCTCTCAATCTTTTTCAAATGGTAAATAAGTTACTAGAATGAAATGAAGTATCATTTGTTTTTTGTATGGTTCTTTCATGTTACATTAATTTTGGGATGAAATAGAAACGCAAACCTAACTGAATGTTTCTACAAACAACCAGTTACTTTGAGCAGCTAATTTCTAGGTCTTTACTCACTGAAGATTGCTGAAGAATGCCAGTGGCATAGCATTTGTGGCTTTTTTATCAGGCAACAGGAGGAAGCTTATTAGTCTCTCACTGATGAGTGTCTCTTATGTTTTTTGAATATTTCATGCCTTTTGTTTTCAGCTAGATTCTACCTGCTGACTTGAGGTGAGACCAGCAGAAAGACCACTCTATATTTTAGGGCAATCAGACACAGAAACAGGTGGAGGATCTGAAGAGGCTTTATTAGGAAGCTGAACTGACAGCTCAAGTTTTCTGGACCAACCTCCTACTGATTTGATTTTTTTGATTTGATTGAATAAAGTATTCATTAAATGGTCATTAAATAACACTTTTTCAGCATAAGCAGGTATATATATGAGTGGTCTTGATGTGGTGCCTCAGGAGGAAAAAAGAGCAAAGAATCCAGGTGCTCCTTTGATGCAAATCAAACCCAATTTATTGATAAAGAAGGCACAGTTTCTTTTTTTTCCTCTCTGAAAAGCTGAATTAAAGAAGATACTGTGTCATTTTGTTATTAATTAAACAAGATTACTGAGAAACTCCTGACTTCATTACTGACTTTTCCTCTTAGCTGGAACAATCTTGGCCAACTGCTTTGGTTAATAATGGAGAAAAGTGAAAACATTAAACAATAAGAAGAATTTGATTCCTTAAGCTAGTAATAGATTTTCTTTGATGCATGTCAAATGAAAAACTCCTTATATGAAATTATGGGACAACTATAATACTAAAATATGTATTTCTTCTGGTCCTCAGTGATATACAATGGAAAAATCAAAGGCAGAACTTAATTTGTAACAAAAAGGAATTGCTTTTCACTGATCTTCAAACTCAATGCTACTACTACCAGTCTGAAAGCTATCAGGTAGTTCTATTACTACCTGTTCTGAAGTTTGTTATACACTTAAAAAATGAAATATGTTGGGTTTTTTAAGATGTTCAATAAATATCTATCTTCTGTATAGGATGGAATGAATTAAGGATTTTTAACTTATTAGTGATAACATAGTACTGAACTGTGGAAAAAGTTTATTTAAGAAATATATGGAAATCACTGTCTACTTGATTTTTGTTATCTCCCATTTTCTTATTTTTCCTCAGCATATTGTTCACTTCAGTTGCAATTATTTCACAAGAAAGACTGTCTTAAAATGTGTTTGCAAAACGTCTGATATTTTTTAAGGAAGTAGATGAATAAACAGCAAATTCTTACAAGAGTATAAAAGATCTAAAATTGAATAATTTAAAGTAGTTAATTTTTTTCTCAAGGTTATAGAAAGAGTGTGTATAAATATATATACATGTATCTGTTTGCATTACGTAGATGTAGCATTCTTGCAATGGTATGAATGCATCCAGGTAAGCTTAGCTAGCTAAACTAAGCACTAGCTAAACTTTGTTCTTGGTCTCTAAGAAGAAAGAATAATGTAAAAAAAGAGGTAACTTTGAAACTCTTTTGCCAACTTCGAAATAACATGTTTTGTCTTTTAATAATTTAGACATTATTATATTGTATTAGACATTATTATATTATTATAATATATATAGACATTATTAATAATGTCCCGGGCACCAAAAGAAGTAGCATTTTTATGGTCCTATGAACATATGTTTTATGTCAAGAAAACTATATTTTTATACATAATATAGCCCCATAAAAAGATTAGGCTGAAAATAGCCCTAAGATAGAACAAATCATAAAGAAGTTAGTGCATGTGTTAAGCCTGTAGAGCCAAAGCATAAAAATAATATTCTTCTGACATTGTGGATGAATGTCACTTTCATATTTTTGTGGGAAAATTTACACGGACACTTTGAAGGCAATTTGTATCTCATGTCTGTGGTTACCATTCTTCTATCTTTTAGTATATTTATAGAACTTGGTAAAGATAGTTTTGGCTATGCCTTTTACATTTGTTCAAATGGAATACCAAAGGCATTACCTTGGCATATTACTATTCATTTTGACAGAATGTGTCTGCTCAGTTTGAAAGAAACTGCTCCATATTTTGCTATTAAAAATATGATACTTAGATACTACATGGCTAAACCAAAGAAGAAAAGAAATTTGAGAACTATTGCCTATAACATGATAGTTCCACTTTTTTGAGTAGCATTTGACTCTCTGACCCAATCCTTGTGCTATGCAAGCACATAGAAAGCCGCCTATGAATGTTAATAAAAATTGAATCAGACCTTGCTATTGCTGAAAACAAATAATTGAGAAGCAGGTAACTTGTTTTTTTAAAAAAAGATTCATAAAGTGTCAACTGGAAGAACTGCAAATGATGACAACTTTGGTGCTTTTTGTATTATTTGTCATGGTAAACGTAAAAGGTTTTGCCATTAAAACATACTAGAGATTTATATAAATTTTATTTTATTTCTAATATTGTTTACAGCCTATTTCAACCAGAAGAAAGGCTTTTACAGATGAGACACATTTTTTATTTCCCCTGAAAAACATTAAGTATTCTATCTAAATTACAAATACATGGTATTTTATGACTAGCTAAATCATTAATCAAGATAAGTATGGGAAAGCTAAGGGATCTCAGTTTACTTGATGGCTGATTGCCCAGCAACCATTCCCTATAATTGTTTTTAGCAGAAGAGCTGTGTTCCTGGAGACCACAGGCTTTTATAGAGTATGTCCTTTTCCTGCAGTGGTACAGGGGAAAACTAAAGAATCCAAACAAAACATTTACATCCAGATTTCAGATTATGTCCATGCTCAGTTTCATTGAATGCAGCTTCATCACACCACTTTGCAATGCAAGGTGAGGTCTTTTGAGAGCCCAAGTCTGATTACAAGTGGTAATCCATATTTTAAATCTGACCTTTGGACCAAAGAAAGTGGATCTATTTGATGATCAAATGTTAAAAGTAAGTTAAAATATAAGTAATTACTTAACTGTTATTTATCAAATTATTTTATATGATGGTGGGAACTAGAAGATTAATATACATTTAGATTTAATCTAACCTTGTAAAATAGTCACAAAAACCTTCCAGCCAAGGAAATCTAATAGTTCATTCTTAACATTTAACTCCTGCAGTATGCAATCTACCTTTCCGCTGCAAAAACTATCACCTCTGGACGTTCTCTTTCTCCTACATTCGCTACTCATGCCTCTAGCTCATCACAGACACCTTAATTTATGTAATTTATTTTCCCTATTTGGATCCTAGTCATTCTCACTCTGTTCACTTTTCACACATACCTACATTGTTGACTCATAAACCTGTTCAAGAAATTATTCCAATAGAGAATGGCCCAATAACTAAGGTACTCAGTCAGGATTTAGAAACTTCAGTTTTTCCAGTACTATGATAGAAAACTTCTATGATAGAAACCTTCAGCAAGACAATGGCAGAAATCTAACCACAGAAACCCAGACTTCTGCCCAGTCTAACTTATCCTGTTTTGTGGATGGTAAAGCTAAGATCATCTAGCATTCTAACTACTGTTGATGTGCTTGAGTTCAGTGTAGGTCTGTCTTCACTGCAGCAGCCTTCTACAGTGCAATATATTTTTTAAACAGAAATCATTACAAGCAAAGATCCCGATAGGAAGATAGCTACAGAGGAAGGGTGGTTGAATATTTCTATAATAGATTCCTTTCTGTCAGAAAGAAAATAGTATAGAAAAATTCAACAGGCTAAATGAAAAAGCCACTTTAACATGTTACTAACATCATGGAAGATCCCTGATTTACAGGGCTAAACTAAGAGGAAGGAATTTGGTTCATGCCAGATTTGCCTTGCTATTACATTTTCAGTAGTTTGCCACAAGAATGGAGAGTTAGGTACAGCCTTGATCAAAGATTCAACCATAATTTAAATACAGCAGTGAATAAATGATTTCTGGAAAAAAACACCCCAAGGTAACAAGTCCAACCCATGGTGCAGTTGATATTCCTCTATTTTACTTTCACTAGACATGAGAGACGTACTTCTGGGTACAGAGCCTAAACTGAATTCTTCAATGTACTGAGAACTCTAGTGACTGCAAGCCAAGCAGAGATGAGGTAATGCCTCCTACCCACACCCACAAATATATTCAGAGCTGCAAAGCCCTTCACAAAAAAGAAAAATATTTTCCCCAAAATTACTAGCCTGGATTTTAGCAGAAGCAGCCAAACCAGAGATTGTTTTTGCCTGGCCCGTGTATATTCCACAGCACAAGGACCCAAGAAGGGAGAACAAAAAGGGAAGAATAAACTAGCCAGACCTAGCTAGACCTTGAAATTGTAGGAAAACGTGCAGAGGCAGCCAAAGTAGGGAGATTCAGACAATGAGAAAACTTCCTATAGGTTTGGCCAGTATTTCTCTGCCTTGTGCAGTTTGTTCCAACCTTCACCCTTTCTTAGTCCCTATCTCATTTTCACTTAACATCTGTTATCTTCCCTGTTGCTCCACTGCCATCATCATCTTGTGCTTAATGCTTTTTTCCTGGTTTTGTCTTAATTTAGCTTATGCTTTAAGTACCTCTCCCTCCAAATAAACCCAGCAGAATATTAATAATGGCATTAATGTGACATTTGGTGGTGTCAATTTCTTTTTTTTTTTTTAACTTGCGTGTTATGTGATTATTCTCTGCCAGGTGTCTGTCTGGACAGAGCAAAGAACATCTGAACATCTGCTTGCTGTATTTGTATACTTATGGGTCCCTATGGCTCATTGATCCCTACTTGACTGTACCATTATAACCACCATTACAAACATAAAAAATAGTATGATGGTGAAATATTTCAGTGAAGAGAGATATTGCTTCCTATAAAATAGAGCATTGAATTATCACCAGAGAGACAGGATTTAGAACACAGTATTTTTCATTTATGCTATAGTCATTGCCCCATCGGTAGATCCATCTCAGTTTGTCTATATAGACACCAAAACTATAACAAACACTGACAATATCTTGACATTAACTGAAAGCAGGTGACCAATTTACAACAGGGAAGAAAACTGAATGGAAAATACAATATTGTTATTTGGCTACGTTTTAGTAGGTAGGTGTCAGATTATCTGTCCTACCATTGGATCTTTTAGATGAGATACAAGATTTAGAGTTCAACTGTCATGGGGTATTAGAGAGTCAATTTTTGAAGAGGTCAGCTATTAACCCTGATCTAGCAAAATCCTAACCTTGATAAATAGTTAATCTTTGCCTACTTTAATGCTAACAGATATTTTATTTGGATAAAATATTTTTTACATTTTTCCTAAATAAACTTTTAGCTTTGAGGGCTTGGACAGCTATTGCATTTCATTCCTGAAAGAACGTTGCAATTAAATAATACACGGATGATTTCCTATATAAACATAGTTGTTAAAGTTCTTTGGGATCTCTTATGCATGAAGGCAGTCTGTACATGCACAGTAGTAAGCATGCCTGAAGATTTTAGAATAAGAACATGAATCCCAATACTGAAGTAGCAAGTATCTTTAAATATCAGCTTGGGTTCACTGTAATTTTAAGTAATTCTTAAACCTGACAAAATTAACTTGCTATAATTATGATTAGATTTTTCAGCCTAAAATCATCACTGGTTAGTGAATCAGCTAATGAGTGTTTTTATGATTTATTAGTTAAACCAAAATATTACGAGTTTAAATTCTATTCCTGATTAACTACATTGGAAATGATATACATAACTTGTCATTTAAAAATAATGATATCTTTAATTAAGGCATGCAAGCTGTTTTGAATAACTTTAGGTGAAAGGTTCAACACTATTACAAATTATAAGGAAAATACTGCACAGTACTGGTATTACTAATATTACTAATATGAGATTTAGGATAAGGTGGCAGCTTCAACCAATCAAACGCAGTACAAAATGTTCACTAAAGCTGAAGAATTTATCTGCCCTGATGCAGGAATTACTGTGCAAAGTACTATGACCTGTATTACACAGGAGGTCAGATTAAATAATCACAATACTCCCTGTGCACCCTAAAATCTTGTAATATTTCACACTGAAAAGAAATACAAAGCTCTACTTGCTTCTTTCTTCTGAGTATAAACTATATGAGTGCCATTCAACTATATAAACACATTCATTAGGTTTTCAGTCGGCCTCCTTTCTAAGGAAAGAAATTACATACTTTTGAGCTCTTGAGTGAACTACAGTGTTTTATGCCTTTAATTCAACACTCTTAGGGCTTACAGTTCATTGAAATTCAAAATCATGGGTGCAAACTGTGTTCACAAAGAAAATGTTGACCTTCCTATATAGCAAATGCCTTTTTGTTCTTTTTTTTTTTTTTTTTTTTTAATAAAAAACCCACTAATGACGCTGAAGGAGGTAAAAGATTTGAGCTTCCTATTAAAATAACAAATGTAATATAATTCACATATTTCAGCATGTTGGCTACTGCTCATGAAATAAAATACTGCAACAGAAAGAGCATATTGTTTCTACACATCGAAAATATGCAAATTAGACAAGTATTCAATATTCACTTGAAAGCGAGAAAATGTACCAGACTACCAATGGTATTTAGGAAAGCAAACTGGTTGAACATGATTATTTGAATTTAAAAAATGGGTATGGGATTCCCCTCTCTTTGCTTCTTGCCATATATGGTATCTGTGTAATATCCACAGGGCAAATTATTCACTACCTTTTTCAAGATGAAAAGCTACTGATTGGCATCAGACATCAAGAGGGATTTTGGCATTAGAATAGATTTACACTTGATGACATGTCAAAGGCTTGAAACAAAAACTACAGAATTTACTCATGAATGCCGAAGGCAAGCCACTTATTCAATACTAGCTCAATGCACATCTTTCCAAGGATGGCATTCAACCACACCAAGAACAAAATACAGCAAACAAAACATGGTTATACTTGGAAATGAATGTGCTTGACTAGAGTGAACAAAATAACAGCCAGCATTACCTGTTGCCAGCTGTCACTGAAGAATAAAGAACTGTAACATCCTTGTAATAAAGAGGGAAACAGAATCCAAGCTTATAATGAAAATACAGCAGTTAGTGGGATGAAGTAGGATCAGCAGCAGTATGTGTGGGCATGATAACTCCCACTCTGAGCCTACTGTTCCTCAATTCTCTCTTCCCACAAACACTTGAAAATAAAAAAAAACTAATTAGGAGGGTAGGCACAAGGTGTAGTGCACATAGGTGTAAGATTATATGACATAATGCCAAATTTTGCCATTTCTCCTTCAACCTCCGTTATTTTAAAAATAATTTCATTACTTACATTACAATGGAGTGCTTGTAGAAAATTATTACAAATGTTGACAAGATCACAGTTATTTTGGTACAGCCAGTTTAGTAATCAGTGAACATTTTCCTTGTGACTTTATTTTAATAGAATAGAAATAGAGCTCATTTCAGTACTGGATGTGTGGGAAACACCATCTAAATAGGTTTGGTATGAATAACCTGTGAGCAACGATAAGCATATGTACTACAGCCATAAATAGAAGGAAATAAATATAATAATAAAGGAAATAAATAAACAGAAGTCATAAATAGAAGGGAACATGAAAAGCACAAGGGAACACCCGCTCACCTATATCACACCCATGAAGATTACTTAATTTTACTAGCATCATTTTGTAACTTTGTCTTTCTACAGACCTGCTCATGCCACATCTCACAAACAAAGTGAAAAGATTGCTTTGAGTGGATATGATATCAAAAGTTAGGAGCACAGTTTGAAGGACCTGCAATTTTAAGTAATTGAAAAGAGTAACTTACATAAAATCAGACAAGAATAAGAAAATTTGTATCTCTTTTTTCCTTACCACAACAGATTCTAAGTAGAAGTGAACATATTTTTTAACTAATTCTACAATTATATTTTGACTCCAAGTTAGAGACAAGGCAAATTCATTAAGAGTTTGTTATTTTAAAATAATATATAGAGTACACTTTGGTCTTTATTTTGATAAGGTGTATGTTTATGTTAAGAGGGACACCTACATGCTCCTAGAAGAAATAGCTAATTTTGTAATGGATTTTCAAATACTGTATAGTTGCATAAAATGTTCAGGAATGTATAGATTAACATAGTTACTGTTTATTTAAAGCATCTTCACTGGCTGTACATACTGTAAATTATGTACAAAATTTTAAATTCAACTGTTAAGCAGAATCTGTTAGAATGACCTAATGCTCATAGGAGATCATTATTCAACTTTTCTGATAAAGATATTGGAAAGTGGCAATATGAAGAGCCATCGTATGTCACTGCTTTTAAGAGTTACTGGGTACTTGTAAATACAGCCAGTTCCTTTAGGTCTGTACAAATGGCAGCTGAGCTCCTTGAAAACTTGGTACAATTTGCAGATGCAAATCACTTCAAGAAAACGGTTTCAAAATATCTCGCCTCCTCCTCCTAGGGTCTCTTCCAAAAGGCAGTGAAAGAAATGTTTTCTCTTCAAAAGGTATCATACATTTCATATTAAATGCTGATCTCAGAATAGTCAAGCAATCGACAAGAAGACAAAATGGAGATTCATGAGGAGTGTCTGTGGCATCTATAAAAAATATTCTGGATCAGCATTATGGCTCAGGTCACCGTGCCTAAGGTGCCTGCCACCACCAGTCTCAATTTTTGGAGAGAAAAATAGCTTCCATGGATGGAAAAAGGTTCATTTTCAAGAATGATCATTGACTTTAATTCTTACTCTAACAGACATCCACAGCAAGTTAACAAACTGACAACTGAAATTTAATGCATGTGGGAAGGTGAGAAAACAATATTTAACTGATATGCTAAAAACATACCTTTTAGCACTTCTCAGCTTACTGTTGCTCAGTTCCAAAAATGGCATCTCCCTTTTCCTGCATAGTGGGATGCTCTCAGCTGGACTTCTGGACTATAATTAAGGCCTTTCTATATGTTAAATAAATACTAAGAACAAAGACAGCTACAGTGCAAAACATATAACTTAACAATATACAATTTTAGTCCTGTAATAGTCAGTAAGGACAACCTCTAAGTGAATTAAAAAATTAATGAACTTCACTGATTTTTACAGACTTTTTATTAAATTATCTTCATTGACTGAATACAGGTTGTTGGCTTAGATCTGGGAGGATGCTGTTCCACCGTACTATGAGGTTGCTATGGTAGCAATTTATTATGGAACAACAAAATGATTACAGATCATACAGATCAGCATATACAGATGGGTCATCAAAAATAGAGTTTCATAAAGATTTCTATATTATATGGCAACTCATACATGCACGAACCATTCTGCCAACTTTTAAAATTTGACTGTGTATATCTGCATGATCATCCCTATTTGCATTAAGACTCACCCAGTATCAAAACACAAAATATTTATGTGAAAGAAATTTTAATTTTATTTGCAATATATAATTAACACTATCTAAGCTCCTTCAGCAGTATATATACATATATAAAAATATATAGTCCATTTCACATACAAAGGGACACAACATGCTGTTGGGCAATTAAGTATCTCCCTAGCATGTGCATTCACAGGGATGTAGATGCTCATGCTTATTTACCTGAATTGGTAACAGGTGATTGTGGAAAAGGTATTTCACTAATCCCATTTTGTTTTGACTGATCTCTGAACTAGTGAAAAAGACATTTTACTCCTCTGCTTTTCTTCTATTCAAGACTGTAAGACAAACAGTGCTGGACTGCTTAAATGGCTGGAGCAGTGGAGAACCCCAAAAGAACAATTCAAGTAAAGCAATTTAAAAGATCTCAGACTTCTATGGAAAGGAAAGACTAGAAAGTTTTCTTCTAATTTCATGGCTAGTATAAATACAAACCAAAAATGTATAGAAGAACTGTATACATACTATTGGGCCAGGAATGATTTATTTAGATATAATGCTGGATTAGGCTTTTGTCAAGTTTTTATTAATTTCTTTTACATACTTATGCAAGCTTCCCAAGAAATTTCTGGGAACACATGCTTACATGAAACACCAATAATACAATGAAGAATTAAAAATAAAACAAATGCAGTCCATATCTATAATGCATCAATGGAAATTGCTGAAGTTTAATGGCCCAGATTCCTTTTAAGTCATTTTACCATACTATTTTTTTATGGCAAAGATAAAACCAGTTGTGAGAAGTCTTTTGAATGAATAAAGGTTTATCAGCTAGAGCAGTAGAATGGATTTGAATTGTAAATACAGAACTGTGAAATCTGGTGTGAAGACATGTAATATCTAAGAAATGCTTCAAACCTCATATACTGTATAAGGTAGAAGTTTAAGGGGACATCTATGTAGAAGGATGCATCAGGTATTCATTTGAGTAGGAAGACTGGCATCCGTTTCCAACAAGAAAACAGTCAGCTGATGACCCCAGAGGACAAGGGAGACAGAAAGAGGTGTAGGGAACCACCTATTTCACTTGGACCTTGAAAATAACTAGACATTATTTTCTCAACATCACCCAGGTCTGGATGACTGAAAATTATAAGTGAATGTGAAGAAGCGATTTATAGTCAAAGTTACTATAATGCAACCGCTTTGTTGTATATTTCTATTGCTTTACATCTTTTTAAACCGATCACTTATGTACCTGAACCATCTTTTTAGTGAATGTTAGGAACCAAGTATCTGCATATCTGAAGGCTAAAAAATTGTATGTATAAACAACTTGGAACTATAATTTTAGACAGGTCTACTTTTATTTCAAAGAAGTGCCACTCATAGCCTCTTTGTACAAAATGATTTATTTTGTACATACTTAAAATACTCAACATCTACGTATTTGTACTATTTATACTACTCCGTACTATTAACCTGCTGAGAAGTGCTTTTATCTTTGGATTTTTCAGACTTTTGAATTATTACAACTACATTGTTAAAAACATGGTTCATATGAAAGTTCACAAAGTAATGTAGGAATACAGTTCTCTGCCTAACTGGTCTTCAAATCAGGCTGCACATATTTGCACACGGGTCAGCAGCATTCAGTGAGAAAACTCTGTTTTCAATGCCTAAGTTGAAACTTCTTTTTTATAGTAATAATGCAGACTGATGGGCTCAGTCTGTTTGATGTAGTGGGGAAGTTAATGATGGATATCCGCATTTGGTAGAAGCTACATTACTACAATGGCTCCCTCTTTTAAGGTAAGAGTGAAAAACCACCAACAAAATGAAAAACAAAGCCTCTGCCTATTGTACTGCTTAATACTGAACGTTATTATACACAATTTTAAAGCCATCTCTCAACTTTTACAAATTAATAAAGCAAATTAAATTAATAGATGCATGAAAAGTGTTTCAATGTCACCTCTACTCTGCATACTTTTTAAAGTATATTTTAAAATACACTGGGTCCTTATATCTGTAATTTAAGCAAGTTTATTCAGAAAAAGGCTTTTTGATGACATATTCAGGGCATAGTATACGCAAAAGACATACCTAATGTTCATATTAGGCAAAATTATGCTATGTATGTCCAAAGTGTCTGAATTGTTTTTACCATGACTTATTCATACACTCAGCACTGCTTTCATTTACTCTATAAAAACATCTATTCAAAATATTTGTTTCTCTTTCCATCACTCTCAACTTCTAAGTAAAATGAATAACACAATTCTCATAAACATGCATTTAATTCATTTTGTCTTGCATAGTAGAGTGTGTCAAGGAAAAGGTTTTCCTCTTGTGCTGTGGAGGAAGAAAGGTTTTACTTCATCATTTTGTAATGGGAATCCTGCTACAAAGATCATAGTAAATGAATTTTTTAATTGTTTAGTTTTGAATCTTTCAGACGTTTTTGTAGGTCTAGCTAATACTGCGAGTTTAAACTCAAGTTCTTATCTATCCCTACATTTTGGCAAAAACTGGCAGGATTAATAAAAGGGACCAAAAATGTCACAGAAACCCTACACCTGACCTCTAATTTCCCACTAATTATTCCACACTCTTTCTCATACTGACAATGTAAGTTATACTGACAATATAAGTTATTCTCTTTTATTTAATCAGACTTCTCTCTTTTGAAGGGCAGATGTTTCCCCATTAATATGGCAGAATGTCTTTGTTTCCCCACCAACTGTAGAGACAAATGATTCGTACAATAAACTCTGGCAGTTTGCCTCGCAGTTACTTGGTGGAGACAAGTGAAACTGTTTCATGGAGTATTCACATATTTCAAAATTCAGAACAACCCCCTTGAACCTATGAAATTATCTGTAGATAGACTAACATTCAACCCAAAGTTTCGCTTGTGTTCTAAAAATTGATTGCAATGACACTTCTGCTCTATACGCTTCTCTTACCAATTTAAGTAGTGGTGAAAAAACACCAGGAGGCAAATCAAATCTAATTTGATTTACATATAAAATTGAAATAGCTTGCTGGACTTTTGTAGCAATACATCAGGGTTTAGTATAGACAGAGTTAAAATGTGAAGAACCTGACCTTGATGGTGCTGAGTCATGTAAAAGATATTTATGCCTTTGGAACAGAGCCCTCAATATGGCCCTACAAAATGTAATATACTAAAAAACTAATAAAAAAATGACAGAGGAGGAAAGAAGAGATATTTTCCCTTGGCACGGGGACCATATCAAACTTAGCTACACAGCTATTGTTACAGAGCTACACTCCATCAATGTTAGGAATAGTTAAAAATATCACATGAAGAGGAAATGTCCAAAGCAAGACAATAACTGATGAAAACTTCTGGCAGAACTGAGAAAGATAGGTCTGTGAGAGACACTATTAGAAAGTGAGAGATATGAGCCTGGTATGATTCAGAATGTAATTCACCTTCTCTGCTGACACATCCTACTGAGGTATTCAGTGAAGACTGTAATTACAGCTGAGATTTGATTCATCAGAAAATTTAACATATCAGCATATAAAAACAAAAGGTAGATCAATTCTAGAACTTACTGAAGGTGAAAACTAAATTAGTTAATGGCAGGATATAAATAAGATTACTTCCACAAACTTATTAAGCTCACACTTTAAACAGTCCTGTTGATATGGCAGTAGACTCTCAGGAAACAGGAAGGTCTGGGATTCCTTTCACAGAAAAAGAACTAACAGAGACTTGGACTGGAAAGAAAGCTCTAGAGATGTGATTTACAATGTCTGTGATGAATGAGAAATTGTCAAATTGGTCAGACTGATGAACAGAATGAACTGAATGGAAGGCATTTTTTTTTTTGCTAGAGAAAAATAATATCTGAGTGAAATACAGAATGAAGTAAAAGACAATAAAGGCACCAAATATAAATTCAAGGAGGAAAAGATACAGGACAAATCACTGTGTCGCAGAAAAGGAAGTATACTACCATCACCTTGTTGTGCATTCCAAACCAAAAGCATTAAGGGGGTTGGGTACATATCGAGTGGTTAAAGAAAATCTGAAATAGAATAATTTGATTGTTTATTGGACCGGGTTTTTACTGTCTGCTCCTCTCGTTCAGAAAAATACTTAATATTAAAAAAGTGTGAAAGTTATTTGTAAAATTCTGCAGGATATTTTGAGGAAAGAAAGCAACAGAGGGAAAATTTTTGTAAATGATGCTATTTGTTATTTCTCTAACAAATCCACTCAAAGGCTAGAATCTGCTCAGTTTCTACAGTCTTTCAGCTCATTTTATATATGAAAATGTTGGGTACACAGATTTATTTTTATTACTGTGTTATCTATATCACGTTTCTTGGATGTTAGTCTAATTGGAGGAAAGTCTAACTGGAGGAAACTTCCTACCACTTTCAATATCTAGGCCAAACTGATCAGAGTTATTTCCTCTTCACCAAAAGAATTATTAATTATATTATGAAACATGACACTAATCCATTATCTGTTTGGAATAGTATAAATATTAATATAGCATCCAAAGCATCCTAGAATATATATATATATACACACACACACACTGAAATATAATCACCCTAAAAGACAGAATAATATGTTTTCTCTGTGACACAGTGAATACAGGGTAATTTCTTAATGCTTAGCTGGTATTGATTAACTCCCACTGGAATAATTGAGTTTCTTCCAAGATCATGGCATGTTCTGCCCTTTAACAAAATGCATCAGTTTTTAGTATAAGTAGATGTTTGTTTAAGGAATATTAAAAAAAAAAGCTTCATACCAGTAGAGGTTCAGGTTTATTACAATTTTCTTCTAAAGTAGACATGAGGATGACAAAGTTCTCCAGAATTTCAGAGTAAGCTCTCCATATAAAATACTTCTGTATTTCACCAGTTTTCTCTTAAATGACTGTACTGAGATTGACAGTGGACATTACATTATGCAGCCTATTTTGATGTTACTTAAAAACTCTATTTTTGAGTAACTCTTTTGCTGAAACTGTCAGGATCACTTGTGACACCCAAATTTATTAATAATGACCATCTAATATTATGTGTAAGATATCCTAACTCTTGTGAATTATAAAAGTTATACACATAAGTAATAAGGCCTCATCCTACAAATAATTTAATGAACAGTTTCCTCACTGACACAAAGCTACTTGTGTGCAAACTGATCAACCATTTACATGACTGGAGGTTTCACAGGAATAATCAATCACTTTTTGTGCTTATTTTGAGTTCTCAGGGGTAGAAATGGTATAGTTGAACTTACAATAATTTTTTATAGGTCCTAACTGAGTAAAAAAGATATGTAAGACTGTATTCAACATCCTGTTTTGGTAAGATTGTTACAGGTGTATTAAAACAGGACTTATACAAGAAAATTTTATATTGAGGGGTAAAAGGAGAAAAGCAGATAACATATTCATGTTCAGTAAGTCACACTTTCCTAATGTATTGAGACTTTCTGCTTGTGACAACTTAAAAAAATCCAACATTAAAGTCTCTTTTATGACTCCTAACAGACAAGCACAGTCTTTGTGTTTGTTAATAAAGTGACACCTGCTACAATTCAGTTGGAAAAAACCAGTGCCATACCCTTGATGAAAGATTTTATGGCAAGCACTGTTAAACTATAAACGATGCTAACACCGGTGTTAACTATTGTTATGAGAATGTTTTCTAACTTTTTAAAACTGCACTCAACTTTTCCTGATCTTTAGTTTAATATTTTAAGTAAATCTGTGATAGAGAACTGATAGATATCAGTTGAACTGGAATCATCATATAAACTGTTATTGCTACTAACAATTTGGTCAAAATTATACCTTTCTGTACATAAAGGCATTATGAATAATGTTAACACAACATACATATCTAATCATGTTAGATCAAAATATCTTCTGTCATTTATATTAAGATTTGTGTCATTTTACCAAAAACTGTCACTACCGATGATCAAGTCTGATATGTGGAGAATCTTACTGGTGTGAAATGCTCCACAGAAAATACATACTAAAAATTAATACAGCTCATAAATGGGGAAAAGAAGAATGATTTGGAGTAGCAACAGAAGGCATGTGTTTGTAAGAGGAACATAAACTTTTCCTACACAGGTATTTGATTAAAACCAGGCTTCCAACAAAAAAATCCAAGGATGTGTTCTCAGACAAGAAGATTTAGTATTATGGCCTGGTTTAATAAAACAATGAAATGAAACATTTTAAAATCAACTGGTAGACACATATTGCCTTAACTCTGCAGAAGAGTTTTACATGCAAAAATAATTAATGGGTCAATTCTTAAACTCTCTGTATCTTGTAATTTTCTACTTTAAAATGTTATTAATTTACAATGCCTTTGATGACATTAAATTTAGGTTGATATACTGATATATTTTAACAAGATAATTATGTCAAAGGTTATCATCAACAGTTCATAATAAAAAGTTATGCTCAAAAAGAAAACTTATTATTTATAGTTTAGACTGCATAATAAAGTATTAGCAACACAAAATGTTAATTAATTTCTAATTCTCTATTCTTTTATTTAGATTTCATGAAGGTTGATTGGACTTGATCCATCATTTTACGGAAAATTAATTATTTCAAATACATGCACCACTTTATGCAACCTGCCTGATTTGCATTGAGGAAAATTCAGCAGAAGTAATTGAGGCACAAGCAAATACTGGCACTGACTGAACTCAATTTTCATTCCAAATTTCTGCAAAATCCCAAGACACAACAATATCAGATGCAGGGGGAAAACAAACAAAAGCAATGTGTAAAGGGAACATGAAGAGAGAATATTACAAGAATCAGAGAACAAAGGGATTGCAAAACTATTTTAGTGCCATAGATGAACAGTGAGGGCTTCATTCAGGCAAGGTGGAATAAGATATCATATGGCATCCTGACAATTGATGTCTTCATTTAAATGTAAGAATTTACATTCTAATTAGAAAGAATTTACATCTTAATCAGAGGCAGCTGTATTATCTTGTTACTGTTTTTTTCAAAGGTAATGAACTAAAGTACTGCTGTGCTTTTTCAACCAGAAACTAAATAGACAGCATACAGTGTTATTTTATAGCCTACCTGCTGTAAGCTGTTATTAATATTTTCAAAGACTAAATTCCAATAAAATCTTTTAAAATAAAAATTGTATTTGACATTGCTCGAACGATATTATAAAGACTTATTTAAAATATTTAACCAATACCCTTTCTAACTTATATCTTTAAGTATATGTAGTCATAAAGGTATCATTAATATGGCACCAATGAATCATACTTTCATTGTAGGCTTCAACTAATACAGTCTAATGTTGGGGGAAAAAGTATTTGGTAATTTTCTTGTTAACAAAACAGTTCCACAGATATTTCTCCTTGTTGTTTATACAATACATAAGGAGAAATCAATTAAACAGGATCATTTTGTAGCTCATGTAAATACACTTTTAATTGAGGTCAAATTGAAATGTTTTAGATGCTAGTTCTAAAGGATGAGTCCCCCATGGAATATACAGGTGCTCTTAGAGGCATTTTTAGACTTATGAAATCATGGCTTACTAGTTCAGTTTAAATACTATTTTAATGGCTCTTGCACAATTTCAAGAGTTTTGATGTTAATATACAATATACCACTGCTGTTGGGAAACTTTAAGTATACAAGAGTGCACTAGGAAGTAAAGACATTTTTCTTTCCCTTGAAGAAATTAGACATAGTCTGAGTGTTCCTGGTTTAGTTCCCAGCTCTGCAAAAACTAACTCTGGAAAAAAAATTGTCTCACTACTATTTTGTGTTGCCACAAACAATGATGTCTCTCTCTCAGCTCTATGTCTATTCAGAATGGACATAGCGCTGGGGCAAGATCATTTTATTGCTGCGAACTATGCAGTGTTCAATTCAATGGACACCTCCATAAGGTACTGATTTAGGATGCAAGGTCTTTCATCACACTTGTTCTTCCTTTGAACTCTGTACACATTGTGCGTATTTTCATGTATCTTCTATTACAACAACAACTAAAAAAACCCAACTTGGAATCTTCCACCAACTTGGAAAACTAGGTAAAAATTACTGAAACTATTTAGTTCATTTGCCACCTCATGGGTTAAATTAATTGGCACCAGCCAGAAAGATTAACATCCTGATATGGACAAACATACTGGCAGAATGTCTGAATCCCCAATCTGCTGATGCAATACAAAGCATTCAGCTGGATAAATGGAAAGGACCAGTTTTCTGACAAAGATTTGCGAAGTCCATCACTATCTGTGGCAAGTAACAGAATAGGTAGCCTTGCTGTGCATTCTTCAGTGAGGGCAACTTCTACTGACTTGTGTATAACTTCTTTTCAAACCCAGTCCCTACAAACGTGGCATGGAGAGTCAGAGAATGCAAAGGTGTTTGTGTTGTTTTTTTTGTGGGTTCTTTTTTGGCTTAGTGGTTCAGGCTAAATATCAGAATTTATGGCTTTCCTGTGATTACAGATCAAATTTATGTGACATCATCACTAAGTACTAAATAGATATAAAGATATGATTAAGAAAACAAGGACAGTAGAACATGAATTATTCATCCTCCTGTACAACTGGAAACAATACATCTCAAAGATATACTGAAAAGTTTGGCTTCTCTTGACCTTTATGGTTAAGAGAGGAAAAGAGATCCTGGAAAACCCATACTTAACTTTTGAAGATAAACCTAAATAAGTTTCACAGCATATATCTTGAGAGGTAAAGCAGATCAGTCTTTTTTACTCTCTAGCAGAGTTTTCTGAAAACTAGAGCTAAACAAAGCCAAAGGACTAACATAAAATTTCTGCTGGAGACCTTAATTGGTCTTTGAAGAAATTTTTGATTCCTTCATTGAACTGTTGAGAAAAACAAATCCCTACACAAGCAACTAAACCAACCTATTTCCCCAGTATTAATATTTTCAAGTAATATCACATAACATATTATTAGGAATGGAAAGATATCTGACAAAATTATCAGCATTATCTTCTAGAATAATTGAGACCTATTTTCATTTGTACAACTGCTTTACTTGCTTAACTCTAATTTGTTTCTAATACCATTAGAATCATTTTTTTACTGAAAGCTATCAGTTTCCACTAACTTCACTTAGTATCACACACATCATATATCATATTTTGTCATTCAATTTCAAATTCTGAGTATCATTCCCTTCCTAAAAGTAACACTATGTTCCATTTAAATCTTGAAAATAAGTTTAAGTTGTTTTTACTAACACTGTATTGTAGCAATGCTTCACTGATCCTGAAATCAACTTGAGCATAAAGCCAGTATCAGCTTATTTTAATTGTTCCCTTTCTGAAATGAAGTAGAATATGAAGCCCTTACTGAACCTGCTTCTGTTACTTGACCATCCTTTAAAATTTCATCTTACATGTATTTTGTAATTTCATGATTCATCATTACCAGCCTTTTTTTCTAGCAGTATTGAAACAACAAAATCTTTGTCCTGTTTCTATCTATGGTTACTACAATAGCAAATTTTTAAAATATGAAATTTTACTATCATATATGTAAGTTAACTAAAGATGCAAGTATGCAAGGTAGTGCTTTACAGTAAAAAATAGATTAAAATCAGTAAAGGTACCTAGTGAAATGCAATATTCCAAAATGTTACTATCCTACTATTATGATGTAATCATGAAATTAAGCATATACTGAGTTTCATGATATAATTTATTTTATATTTTGCAAAGCATCTAACCAAACACCTTTGGGTATATGTTAATCAGTGCTGTAATAATGCTTAAATTATTTAGAAGATAGAATTGAAAACATATTAACATACGTAAGTATCAGAAAACTGCAGAAAATCAGAAATGTATGTACATTTGTTTCAACTATAATGACTAAGGACTTCCACATTATATTAAATTACTGATATTGAAGTGATTTTCAAAATTTTATCATTTTTCTTTTCCATGTATATCTATGCTATTAATACACATGTAAACATAACCTATTACTGCAGCTCTGGTTCATAAAGCAATCACTTAATACAGCCATTACTTTTGTCATTATGGAATCAAACTCCCAGGGTTTCAAAGTAATATTATAGAAGTTAAAATACACCCACAAGTTCAATCTCATTATTACATATGTTCCTTTCTGATGTGATATTTTATTTTATTGTTTTCTTCTTTGAGGTGCATACTGTTACTATTACTCCTCCATTTTTTTCTGTTTTAAAGTAAACATAAATGACAATTAAAACAATGCCTTGTAAAGTTATTATTCAACAGTAAAAGTCGGAATTTTTTACTCATGTAGTTCTATGGACCACTAAATAGTCCACTAATCTTGGAAATACATTTTTCTGGAGTAAGATTACAGACCTAGGTCTCAGGTTGGTATTATAAAAGCAGAATGTATGTAATGTGCAACATTTTGAACATGGGATTAAATCTGGGATTAATTTAGATTTACATTTAAATTAACTATAACATCAGCAGGAGTTCTGTGGTTAATTCTGGGTGCACAGGCAGGGGGGTAGATTGAGGCCAGCTGAGAGTGAACCACTATGACTTTTAACTTAAGGTCAGGTTTTGCTGAGAATATCTAATTTAGTTATTGGTGTCAGCTATTTAACCTGCACTCCAGCTACTATGCTGGAGCTGGAGTGGATAAAACAGTCACTCCATGCAACTACCAGAGCAGCATAGGTTCCTTCAAGTTTTTAATGCAGTCAAGGTTTTCAGTGTTTCTCTGGTCTGGTCTGCAATTGCCTTAGCTGGCATGTGAACCAGGACTGAAACAAGGCATAGCAAATGTTTTGCAGAGAAACTGTTTCATGAAGCTCACACTTGTGCCCAGCAAAGAGCCCCAAGTGACAGACAAGTCTTCATGAGGTTAATCTTGAGAAAGGTCCAAAAGCTATTTCCATGCAAGACATACAGGTACAGCTGTAAAAATTTTCTGCAATTCATGGTGAAGGAAAGATTATAGCAAGAATGCCCTCTCACTATCTCTATGTATTTTGCCTGTTTTTAATCAGAGACATTATGAGTTAGAGAAATATAAATCGTACCAGAAATACAGGGTTGATCAGGGGGAAAAGATTTGTTGTTCAGTTAACCAAAAACTCAAATGGAAAATGTTTTGCAGGGGTTTTTCAGGGAGCCTAATGGCCTTTGGTTTGTAAATCCAAATGGTGATCAATTAAATAGGCTTTAATTTGCAGCAGGGATGAGAATATCTTCATACATCTTTTCAATTAATTAATGTCACATTCTACTGAAACCCTAATACAAGGAACTGAGAATATAAAATGCAAAATATTTATCTTACAGATATCTGGAAAAAAAAGACTAAAGATATTAATCCTCCATATAGATTGGGAGATTACACATGTAGGAGTTTTTTAGATTCACAAACTCATTTGTAAATTTACTCCCTCGCCAATGAATGTTCATGCCAACTACATTAAATTATGATCAATGAATTTATTAATTATATTTTGTCCATTTTAGCAGTGACAGAGTTTAAGAAGAGATGACAAGGAGTAAAAATGCACAGCAGCTGATGTAAGAAGTCAAAAAACAGTTGAATGAAGTAGTGAAGCAGTGGAAGGAACAGAGAGAAATGGCTTAACTATATTATTAGAGGTGTTTCATTTTCCTTATTTACGTTAGTTCAAATTATTTGATGTGTTTGATATTTCCACACTCTCACACTAAGTACATAACTACATAATGATTAAGTTACCACTCTTTAAATTAGTTTTTTAGTTTATCCAGTGTCTCCAACAATTTTCCAATTTATTCTACTTGGTAAGTTTTGGTGGTTTTTGTTTTTGCTTATCTCTGCTTCTTCCCACACTGTTTACAGTCTTCTAAAAAACTGGCTTTTGTTTTGAATAACACTTAAATTTCTTTTAGCTATAATTTAATTCCTCTCTTCATTGTTTGTTAACACACTAAAACAGTGTTTGACAGAGAAGAATATGATTTAATTTACATTTACTGCTGCTGTCTTCCTAATAACCACACTGCTAAGATCCCCCTTACTGTTTAATTACTTAACCTCATTTCAAGAAATGTCACAGTCCAAATGGTGTTATTTCTAATAAAGTAGAAGTTTTTCAGTGTATCTTATATCCACATTGTGTCTAATATAAGACTGTATCAAACAGTTCAAAGTGTAAATCAAACACAATTTGTTGTGTTTGTTGTTCTCACACTAAACATTTTTGAAAAGTGAGTCATAATAAAATGGTAAAAAAAATCCAAGTGACCATTCAAAATTTTAAAAATAAATTTCAAAAATGCCAATTTGAAAAGCAGTCACACTTACACTGTACTAGTATGACAAGGAAAAAGAGTAGCCTATTCCTTGGCTGAGCACTCATCATATTCCCTCTTTCCTGTGAAAAGGATGGCAAACAGTTTGTCAAAACCTCTGGAATCAACACTATGAAATGTGGAAATATTTCTTTTTCTCCACGCTGAAGAGCAGCGGAACCTCAATGAAATAGCAGGAGATTGCAGACAGCCCAGGCTGGGGAATGAGCTATCTTAAAAAATGAATTTGTGGCAAGAACAGGGCTGCTTCCTTCTGCATCAGGCCCTTCATCTTTTCTTTGGTTGAGGCAAGTAGAATCAGGATCAGCTGATTAATTCCTGCTACACCAATTAATTTAATATCTCCCAGGCTTTCTAAAGAACAATTTGTTTTGTCCTCCCTCCTCTCAGTTTAGCCTGAGATCTGTGGGATTTATTTTGTTCAAAATCACACTGTGGATCTGAGCAATCGCCTGTATTATTGATAGGTTTATTTCTGTCAAGTCAAACTGAAGAAAGTTCTGATAAAAGCCAGTGCTTTCTGACTCTCTCATGGTCTTAAGGACACAGAGGCAGGCTGACAACAGGACAGTGTGAGGGTTTTACCATGAGAAAGGTAAGACATAGTGGGGTCTTAACATCCTGTTCAGTACAGACATAGGCTAGAAGTTTAACTCCTCCAAGGGAATTAGCAATCTGAAGTCTTTAAACACCTTGTCACCTCCACTCCTGTATGTCAGAAGACTGAAGAGTGGTTTCAAACCTGAGCTGAGACTTAAAGGAACATCCATTCTAACTACTAGCATGGCTTTAGTTATTTACAAGAGCTCATAAATAGACTCTACTGGAATTGAGTCTATATTCCAGTAGACCGGAATAGCCTATAACTGGAACTAACTAAAATGCTGGCTGTTGGAATGAAAGTTGATGCTTACTGCCTAAATTGATCCATGGACAAATTGCTTACTATGTGCATATCAATCACAAATTTAAATGGTAAATATGTAGCACATCAAGCTGATGTATGACATGCTACATCTTCCTTTCATATATCAGTACAGATATGACTGATCCTTTATTACAGACTTTTTCCTAAGGTACATCCAAATGCCTGAAACCAAGTATGCTGGATGTACAAGCACCACAATATGATTGAATTCTTACAGAATTAGTCACAAGAGAACAAAATAGAACTTATTTTCTAAAAGCTAATGATGTACATTGGAATTTTAAAATTTACTGAATATCACTGCACTGTTTCATCCTTCGGAGTAAATGGATCCTTAGGTTCATTCTTTATGTCACTACTGAATCAGCCAAAAAAATCTGAATCACATCGAGGTCACGGACTCCCACTACTCACCAAATAGACTACACCAGTGGAAGTCCATTTGGACCTCAGTCATTAAGGACATGAAGAAAAACTTCCTGTACATATTCACTGTACATAAAAGCTATCACAGTTATAAAATTAATCCGATAATTTGGAGTTGATCATATTGTAGAGCGCAGATTAAGGAAAAAGCAGAACGTGGTTAACTTTATCCATTTCAGCTCTAATGATATTAACAAGAATAACAGTTAGGAAAGGTTATGTTTTTAAAATTGGTTTATATGTTAAGAATTAGGAAAGAAAAAATTTGATCAAAAAGTTTTAAAAAATAAATGTAACTGAAGACAAGCTTTGTAAAAATCATTATACACCTTCATATTAAAATGCTTATTTAAGCTTTCCTCTGCCAGTTACTATTGTCAAAATATACTGCAGTTGTTAAAAAGACAAGACTAGACTAAACTATTGACTTTCATAATAAAACATGAAGATAAAAATGAGGCTTGCTGTAATTTATAAGAGAGAAAATGATGTACTAAAAGCAAGACACTAAATCAATTTTAAACACCAAACACAATTTATGTCTGACTTTAAAACTCATCCTCAAAACATTAATCTAGACAAAGGCCAGAAACTGAATGAGGCATAATTTGTGAAACTGATACCTTTCATCACAACCTCTAGCTGAAAAGGTCATTAGATATATTATATCTAAGTGAGCAGCTTATCCCTGCTTCATTACTGATAATTAAGGCAAGTAATATTTTCTTGACGGTAATGTGTCCAGTAAGAGATATCGTCTAGTTTGCATAAACCAGACATTAATTACCAGAGTAGTATCAGAGATAAAAAAAATTAAGTACCTGTGTAACATCATTTCATTATTTTTTCTTCATTTCCTTAAAGAATTAGCAGGCTCAGAAACATAATGAGCATATTAAGAAATCCATTTTCAAGCATTTATTAAAATCCTTATTACACACTACACAAATATATTTTTGTACATACATAAACAGAAATGAAGGCATCTTGAAATATACACATTATATAGATATTTTGTCATCTTGCTTTACTAGAGTAACACTCAAAGGTGAAATATAGTGATCAAATAACAGGTTCATATTTGGACTTCCATTTCAAATGTTAAGGCTTTCATATAGATGAAATCACAAATGACTCCAAGACCTCTGATCTTCAACTTCAACTCCTGTAAAGGCTGTTTCACTTATTTGCATAAATGGTAGTTTTGCTGTTATACAGAATAGCATCTATATCAAGTATCTGTGTGAGGATGACAACTTTGTCACTTAGCGCCTAATCTGTTTAACAGTTTTCATTTCCAACGTCTCTCAACGTTTTTAAAAGCTATGTTGAACAGTGTTTGGCAAATAGAAGAAAGAAAGATTAATTACCTGTAATAGTTTATTCATCAAGGTGTGTTATCTATCATACATCAGTCTATGATAACCTTGACAAATGTTATCTAGAGAGATTTTACCCTTAGTCATAATACCACATATAAATGCTGTTGTTACTGCATGCCATGCAGAAGCCATAAAACCAGTACCCTATCCTTTTAATTTCCCTCAACTCCAGAATCCCTGAAAAGTGAGGTTTGTGTGATAAGGTTTTGGTAGTGGGGGTGCTACAGGAGTGGCTTCTGTGAGAAGCTGCTAGAAGCTTCCCCCACGTCTGACAGAGCCAACACCAGCCGGCTCCAAGATGGACCCACCACTGGCCAAGGCCGAGCCCATCAGCGATGGTGGTAGTGCCTCTGGGATAATGCATTGAAGAAAGGGGGAAAGACCTGCTGCACAACAGCAATTGCAGCTGGGAGAGAGGAGTGAGAATATGTGAGAGCAACAACTCTGCAGCCACCAAGGTGAGTGAGGCAGGAGGGGGAGGAGGTGCTCCAGGGCCGGAGCAGAGATTCCCCTGCAGCCCCTGGTGCAGCCCCTGGTGAGGCAGCTGTGCCCTGCACCCAGGGAGGCCCACGGGGGAGCAGAGACCCACCTGCAGCCCGTGGGGGACCCCACGCCAGAGCAGGGGGATGTGCCCGAAGGAGGCGGTGACCCTGTGGGAAGCCCGCGCTGAGCAGGCTCCTGGCAGGAGCTGTGGCCCCGTGGAGAGAGGAGCCCACGCTGGAGCAGGTTCTTGGCAGGACCGTGACCCCACGGGGGACCCACGCTGGAGCAGCCTGTGCCTGAAGGGCTGCACCCGTGGGAGGGACCCACGCTGGAGCAGAGGAAGAGTGTGAGGAGTCCTGCCCTGAGGAGGAAGGAGTGGCAGAAACAATGTGAGATGAACTGATCACCACCCCCATTCCCTGTCCCCCTGTGTTGCTGGCAGGGAGGAGGTAGAGAAAATCGTGAGTGAAGTTAAGCTCAGGAAGAAGGGAGGGGTGGTGGAAGGTGTTTTAAGATTTGGTTTTATTCCTCATTATCCTACTCTGATTTGATTGGTAATAAATTAAACTAATTTCCCCGAGCCAAGCCTGTTTTGCCCGTGACGGTAATTGCTGAGTGATCTCTCCCTGCCCTTATCTCAATCCATGAGCCTTTCATTATATTTTCTCTCCCCTGTCCAGCTGAAGAGGGGAGTGATAGAACAGCTTTTGTGGGCACCTGGCGTCCAGCCGGGGCCAACCCACCACACATTGTAAGCAGCTTTTTTCTCCCTTGAATTCCTGTCCCCCTGAACATTTGCATTATGGGGGCTTCCAGCAGTATTTCTCACAAAGCATCACTAATTTAGAGGAGGGTCCAAGAGTCCATTGTTGGACAGGAGTTGGCTTCATTGTTATCACAAAGCTTGCTCCCTACCAGACAGAAGCTATGTGGTGGTCTCAAAAGAAGATCCCCTGGACTTTCTAGGGAAAAAACACCCAGTGATCAAAGCTTAAGGTAGAAAGAAGGTGGATGGGAAGGAAGAGGAGGAAGACTCACAGATCTCTGAGATGATGGAAAAAGCTGCCACCAAAAGAAAGCAGGTTAATCTGAAAGATATTTACAGAAAGAGCTGTCTCCATCTCAGCTATGTGGTATACAGGAAGTACAGAAAAGATACATACATCCCCTTCTATGAAGGTGTGGACAGTATTTGGAGAAGGCAGGGGTCACATGCATTTCTGAATTCTGCTACAGACAAACACCCTATGGATATCAACTGTCAGCCCATAGGATATCAACTGTAAGCACATATAACTTGAATGCACATAATCAAAAAGAGTCAGGGGAGCACTTTTACTGATTTTATTTGTGCATGTTATTCTGAAACAGCACATGTATTAAGTAAATTGACTGACCATGTGTTACCAACAGGATCATTTGTCAGATACAGACCTTAAATATTGGAAAGTTAATTGAAAGATCTGTTTTGTGATAACCACCTAATGATAAATCAGCATGAAAGATAAATTAAGGCAAAGTGGGTGAGTATCTGGAAGAGACAATGAAGAAATCTTTCAGTAGTACTTGACACTATTCAAATTCATTAGATGTGATCTAGTCTATTTTTGAAATTTGCAGTGTGTAAAATGACCATTTCATCATGGACATCAGAAGTCAAAAATCATTACTTGTGTTAAGGGAAATGTAAGGAAAGTGAGGGTAAGATAATGACCATGCCTGTATATGCTGTTCCCTCTACTACTGAGGGGAGCAGAAGACCATCTTCAGTTGCAATGTTTCTTCCTCCTTTCCAAGGGCAAAGACCTGACAATAGTAGTGAGCTCATGAGATAAAGTTCTGCAAACTTGCTTGGCATTTGTGATAATACGTGGAGTTGCAAGTCCATGTTGCAGCTCTGGATTTACATGAGACCACAAGACATAACAGCCACAGCATGACAAATGTGTAGAGAGCCATAAATCTCAGTCTCTATGAGTAGTAGTACAGTCTCCCACGTGGTCCAGATTCTGGGTACAAGCTAATAGAAGTCCAACAGGAAAGTAACCAAAGTGATTATATTTAAAGAGAAGTCCATCACAAACTTGTAATTGTAAACTGACTCTGGAAAAGTTCTGAATCTGTAGGGTTTAATGAAATTAATAATTTTTCTACCATTTATACAGATTGTTAATTTTTTATCCTGATAATTTGCTTAATGTGATCATTTCATATCATTCTAGCAGTCACAGTAACTTGATGATTTTATTACTATTTTATTATTCTTGCTTTCTTTCCATCTATTTTTTTGATTTGGCATACAGTTACCATGATATTTTTATAAGAGTATTAGTAATAGATATAATGGAATATTTTTTCAAATAAGAAATGTAATTTCAGAAACCTCAAGAACCTCAGTGTATATCAAAGGTGTAAACTTATTCTGACAGCTCCTCCTAATAAGTCTTTGCTTTTCACAGCTTGCCTCAGTTTAAGAGGCAGAAATTAGCATTTGGTCCTTAAAATGCTACCACTACATCTTCAGCTTCTTCAAATCTGAATTCAGAAAGGGCAAATTTAAAATTTAATTTATTAGAGAACTGGGAAAAAAGCTCACAAACCCAGCCACTGTTGTCAGTTATAAAACTAAACCTGCAGTTGCATAATTTCTTTGGTGTTAAATTTGACTGGAAAATAGATTGAACTATCTGGATGACTGTACAAAGAATGACAAGACATGGAATCAGATTTTGTTTTTAAAAGTATACTAAGTAAGACACATTGTTTTTCTCCCTTTCTTAAAACATTAAGCTTAAGATGTGGTTTGAACACTAGGGAAAGATTTACAGACTCCTAGAGGATGTTTATAGTGGGTTTCTTCTAATAGTACAAGTATGAATGTGTACTCCTCGTGTTTCCACACTTTCCCCTGTGACAGATATGGAGTAGTAAAGGGACCACTACAAACCAGACAGCTTTTCATCAGTTTTAGGACATGTACTTGAAAACTGCATTTTTATTTTAGGTTTTGACAAATGGAAAAATCATGTTTAAAATTCTGACATCAAAACCTGCAATTTCATGCTTCATCTATACAACATCCCTTTAGATGTAAATACACATGGAAGTAAACACCATCTAAAATTTTTCTGCTTAAGTTCAGTAGCAGGCATTTTCTCATATTAATTATCTAGAAAAAAAATCTAGGCAAAATCTGCAATAACTCTTTAAAAATCAAGGACTTTGGACCTACATTCTACTTTAATGGTATTCATTACATACTTGCAGCATCTACATTACCTTATTATATACCTCTTTTAATGCACAGAAATTGTAGAAAAATTTAGTAATATTACATTAAAACACTGAAGCAACTAAACTTCTACTTAATTTACAACAGTGACTGATACAAACCTGGAACGCATCTGACAAGGAGCCTGTCTGACCTGTGAAACTAGTTTCCTTGGTGCAGCATTCAAAAATGAATTTGTGTCAAACAAGAAAAGCCAGACTATTCCTAAGTAATATAAAATTTACTATATTCCAGCATCTTGAACAGTTTCTGAAACACTGCTCCTAAAAAAGAAAATTATTTTTAACTACACTAGCAAGTACAGCATATAAGAATGCTTCAAATAAATAGTTTTGTGATCTGACTGGATGAAGACGCACACAAGATGATAAAGCAAGACTATGAATATCATAAGTATTTTCCTGTATCAATTTTTCACACAACTACTTTAAACTCTTTAGATTTTGCATTTCCATACCAATAAAATTCTAAGAAAAAAAAAAAATCAAGACAAAATCTAACTCAAATCTCTGATACTTCTGAGATTAATATGAAGAATCCAACTTCATATATGGATCTGATCATGTTACGTAGCAAATTTGCTTTATATCTTAGAAAACTGTTCAAAAAATTGCATTATTTATGTGATAATTCATTCCTGGCCTATTCTTTGGATAGACATTTCTAGACAGGAGAATTTCTGTTACTTTTGTTGTTTACTTCCTAAACTGCAGACAAAAAAGTAGAGAAGGAATCAGCACAAAATTCAATCTGGAAATTTTTTTTTTCACTCAATGTGTCATTGAAAAATGGCAGTTTTTATAAATGCAATCTCAAAACTCAATGAGTTTAGTATGAGGATTAGTGCCTAAATTTCTTATTTTGGGAAAATGTTAAAAAAGACCACTTGTTTAATGTAAAATCATGGCTATTACATAAGCTTAGTCAACTACTTTTCTACAACATTCTGTAAGGCTGTGTAATATCTTAACACTCATGTGGAACAGCTGCACTGACACAATGGGCTGCAGACGTTTTTACTGTCCTAATAATCCACATATTAAAGAGTCCCTAAATACTCATTGATGCGACAGACCATAACAACTCCCATGGAGCTGTTACAGTTTATCAGGTCAGTGATCTGCATACTGAGGATTCCCCAAGTACTCATTGACAGGTAGCATCTCATATACACTTGTACTAAAATAATAATTGCTTCAAAGGAACTGTTAAATCCCAGTTGCAAGAACAAATTAATTTAAAACCACTGAGACAGCACTTTGTTTTTTCTAAAGATCTGACAAATCTAGACAAATTTACTAGACAAATCAAGACCTCTGAGCAGAACAACTGTTCTCAAATATGGCTGCTTGGCATTGTGGTTAAAAATACTACCCACCTTGTCTTCAATGAATTACAGTCATGACCTTTCTGCTAGGCAAGGGTGACCTAAAACCTGTCCTTGACACTGTTAGAAAAGAATGAATTAAAAACCTGTTACAAAGTTAATCACCTTAATTGAAGCCTTGAATTGATTGTTCCCTATGTCCTCACTTTCTTCCTCTCTGTAGTGTTCTTTTATGTCCTCACTTCTTAACTATAAATCACTGAACCCCATATTTTTTCACTTTTTCTTTTCTTCCATACCCCAACAAGTATTTAGCCTTGTCATCTCAGATCCTTTTAATTTCTTACTCTATTGTTTCCTCTTGTTAATTTATGCTTACAGATTAGTGGAAAAACTCATACAGAGTATAGAAACCTTTGCACCCAGAAGAACCTGTAGTGGTTTATGTGTTCCCACCCACTGCATCATGCAATGACACAACTGATTCACATGCTAGACAACTTTCTGGCTTCACCTGAGTTTCAGACAAAGCTGAGGATGGAAGCATTCATGCAGACTACCAAAGAGAGTGAACGACTACATGGAAACTGCCTACAGTCAAAACACAGCTCCTCTAAAGGCAGAAACCCAGAAGAAAAGGCTGATTCACAATGTTAAACGAGAATACCTTAGAGTCTATGCCCATGATGAACTTCAGCCTGATGCTATCCTCTGCCATTCGGTATAGGCAGTGGTATATACATCACTGAAATTCTTCAGGGATAAGTCTAATATTCCTACTAGTTCTTACACTGTTTGCTCCACGGGGCTCTGAAATCATACACTTCAAGTGTTATTTATAGTCCAATCAAGAAGCAAATCAACTACATTGCTTGTTTATGTCACTTGCTTTTTATGACTCATTTATGTTATGGCTACCAGGACACATAGATCTAGCTGACATTGGTTGTTGTGTGTTTGTGACAACATTCTTCATGGAAACTGTACTTCTAAATCAGAAGAGACCTCAATCAAATTTACATTAACAGTCAGGGTAGTTGCAGTATTCTTGCACTGAACTCAGCAGCTGAAAGCTGACAGTAAAACCAAGGAACCAAAATGTGAAGTGGAAGAACTATCAAAACCCCCTCAACAGATCTATGACTTTCATAATATTGACTACAATAATTGATACAATGAGATTAAATTAAAGAGATAATGTAATAGCTCATAGTAGTGTAACACTAGCTCTTAGACACTGCAAACTCAGATTGTGACAGTTCATTTCTCAAGTTAAATAGCATCATAAAAATTAAGAAGAAAGCAATATTTCTTCCCTTAGAACACTCCTAACAGGTAACTTTTCTCCTCAGTCCAGATATTTGATGCTTCCTTTCTCCAGACCTGAATTATTTCTCTGCAGTCTTTTTCTTTATCGCCTTGACAAATCCAGACATATTCTAAACATTATTGCAAAGATTATTTTCCTAGTCCAGTGCTTTGGTCAGGAACATAAACCTCCCTCTGCCCTTCTGTTATTCCATTTTTACTACCGAAGCAAACACAAACCATATCTCTTAATTTTCAAGGTCCCTGCAATTTAGCACCACTTTAAATATCACCTCCTAAACAGCAGTATACTTACTCTCTATTTGTGAAATCTATTTCTTGCTTTCTCTTCTGAGGTTTGGAATGCTCTGCATATGAAAATTCACAAAATGTCTCATTATACTCCTTCAACAATTCCTCAAAAACTTCATTTTCTATGAAAACCTCTTCTCTCATAGAACTTACATGCTGAACTATTTTAAGACTTAGGCTATATTGATGAAATCCTAACATAGCAAGTTACTGACTTTTGCCTCTGCTTAAGAAGATAAGGACTGGCACTGTTAGCCTGAACAGTTCTCCCAGCCTCATCCTAATAGAGCTGTAAAACACTATTCTTGCTGCAGCCAAAGGATTAGAGATAGGGTCAGGGTGTGTGTGTATATCTGTACGTGTAGCTCTCTCCACAGTACAATTCATTTTCTTTGCACAGTCTCACCTGTAGTGGCAAACAGGGTCAAAAGCCATGGCTTGCAGAACTCTTTTCCAACTTTCTCTCCTGGCATTGCCTTTCTTTTCCTTCCTCCCTTCCCTTTGCAAAAGGAATAGAAGAAAATGCAAGGTTTTTCCTCTTTCTGTACATCTCAGTCGCACAAGAAGTTTTTGCTGCAGGGCTTGGCAAAGATGAAGAAGGCATCCATATAGAGAAAAAAGACTGAAGGTTCCTGAGAGGCTGCTGAAGAAGGAGGTAGTCTTAGGAAAATGGCATTTTACAAGAAAGGGAGAGACAGAAACCAGGAGAGTTAGACCACGAGCAAACTTTTGTCCAGCTAAGATATGGGACCATGGAGACTCCTTCAGTTAACCATTTAGTCCAGAATGACAGGGACTGAGATCTAGGTTTTGATGACAGACTTAGGAGAACAAATGAACCCAGTTCCCTCAACACAGAAACACATCACCCTTCCAACTGTTGAGAAGGAATTTCCTTGCAAGGGAGATAGAGATGTACTTTAACAGTGAGATCTACTCATCATTTGTGCTGTTGTGTGGAGCCTGGCATGGTTAGGATACCAAAAATCTAAACCCTTCTGCAAGAAAGATGGGGAAAATGGGGACAGACATCTGGCAAAGAGACGTTTTGCTTGTGACCTCTATTCAGCCAAGTGGTACATAGCCCTTAACGCATTTGATGAAATTTCCCAGTCCCAGTCCAGCAGACTATAGCATTCAGCAGACCACCACTTAACTCTCAGTGTCCCAGTACAAAGGTCAACTGCTTCACATTAAGTAGAATTACATTGCATATACCGTGGGGACGTGATACCTATCACTGTCTGAATGACATAGCTTCGAAACCAGCAATAATTTATTTCAGAATAAGAAGTATCTGAGTAGATCAACTGTAGACACGTTTGCACACCTTGTACGTGTTGTCATTTACAAGACATTGCATAAGTATATTGCCTTGTATGTTTTGATAGAACGACAACAGAATGAAAACCTGGTCCCTTAACTACCCACCCCCCAGTCTGAAATCTATCTTGGTGAAGGTAAGGTCTTATGACCACTTTGTCCATCCTTGCTCTAATAAATCTGAGAGCCTAAACATCAGGGAGAGGAAACCTTGACTGTTTACCCTTAGGTCTAGACTCCACTGCACAGTCCAAGTTGCAGTATGACAGGCCGTATCTTTACATGTCAATCAGTCATCTACGTCCTGAAAAGGAGGTATGCTAATTCAAATGAACAATTAAAAATTGCTAGTACATCGTTAAAAACTTCTGGAACTATGACAAGTCCAACAACAAGTCTTGACTCAGTATAAAATGAATGTATCTCTGATGACATACTAAAAAGCAAAGAGAAACAGATGTCCTGTATACCAAAAGACAGCAAAAAAACCTCTTTATGAATAAGGATATAGATCCTAGAACCATCATCCTGGATCTGAACTTGAGAATGAAGCATAAGTTAAGGTGGGTCAACATACTTCTTCCTGTTGTGCGCAGAGAAACACTTACAGTAAGAATCCTTGTCTCAGGCATTTCATGACTCCTACCAATAGTGTGTTTGTCTTTTGAAGCAGATTTACGTAACCAGGGTCCCTAAACATTAAAGGACATGGAAACTGTGTAACATCAGAAGGACAAAATGAACTGAGTAAGCAATGGTGACTGTGTCCATAACCCATCTGTCTTATATAATCTGCAACAAGATTTGATGGTACCAAGTAGGCCTATCTCCAAAAGAGTGCTAAGGTAGCGGAAGACTGAAGGTGAAAAATCCAAAAAAGGGAAATGGTTTATAGATTTCTGCTGAGAGGAGGAAAGGCAGTGTGATGAAACACCTGAACCAGTAGCCCTGTATCAATAAAAGTGGTTGGATTGATATGTTTTTCTGTTCTTTGTGACTGAAGCCAGTCTCTGCATATTCATGAGGAACAGGTTTCAGTCTGTGCAAAAAGCTTTTTTCTGTCTTTGTCTTCATGGACTCTGGGAGAAGCAAAGACATCTAAGGATAAGCCTAGAATTTTTAACTTTCATCATTTGTAGAGCTGAATGAAACAATTCATCAAACAGCAGTTTTCCAACCAGAGATTACGTTTCTTTTGGCAAATCAACACTATTGAGTCACAAGGACTCTATGTTGCTAAGGAGTTCAGAAAACAGTCAGTGGCAGTGCCCACAGCATTTGAAGCAGCTTGATTTAAAGTTCTGATTGTCAGTTGAACTTCCATCCCAGAGGACAGAGAATCCTCCTTTGAATCTCTAGGATATAAGACTGACTATCTGGCTTTCTTTCGTTAACGAATTCATATTCATAGCAAGCCAAGAGTTTGGTTGCTAATCACGTGTAGCAGTAAAGAAGTTAAAGCATTAATCCAGCTGCTAAAGGCATTCCAATATTTGGGGTCTTTGAATCATTGGATCATTGAATGGTTTGGGTTGAAAGGGACCTTTAAAGATCATCTAGTCCAACCTCCAAGATCAAGATTACTTGGATTTTCCTATCACAATTCTTAAAACAAACATGAGGAAGGTGGGCAGATGAAGAGGAATACAGGATGAACAGGAACATCAGCCAAAAAACAGTGGGCACAGCTCAAAGATATAAACGCATTATATAAAGAATATACATCCCAACTGCTGTCTATGTGGCCTGATTTATCACTTTACATATAGTTCTATTCATTTTTACAGAGTTTGCTACCATATATAAAGTACATCCCAACATTAAAACTTATAGTATGAATGTTGCTAATTAAATATTTTCCAATAGCTCTCGATGTATGCTAGCGTTGCAAATTGAGTAGAAAACATTGGAAAGTAGTTCAACATCTATAAAATGTTAAGGCATTGTTTTTAAAAATGAATGGCTTCCCAAAATTAGTTTTGAAACACAAACATGGCAACATATCACAATATCACAATGTACTGACAGACTGCTCTGATGGAAAAATCACTATTCAATTTCAAGAGGGGATGCTATAATTATTATGGTGTTTTTCTGTTATTAGATGCAACACCTTTTTTTTGAATGCTCTCCTCTGATAGCTCTTACACTTTTTTCAAGACTTTTGTATATATGAGTTATGAGGAACACTCCTGTAATCAGTATTGTTTGCTCTGCCACAGATCATACCTGCTGAAACCTAAAATTCATTCAAAGTCCCATATGTTCTCTCAGCCTTGTGCCTTGACTTTATTTTGAACCAACGGCACAGTCTTATCACATATGCATTTAGGATATACTATTAGTATTTTAAGCCAAATAACCTGAACAATGATGAGGTCTTTCTTTAATATGTAAACACTTGCTGAATTCAATAAATCCCTTGCGCCGCCAAAAGATGTTTGTCTCTCTAGATACATTCATGGCCTTTCTTTCATACTCTAAAAAAACCCGGTATGTTTGACACATTGTGACCATTTACTGTTATGCCTATTTGGGCACCTGCTCTTATGAAAAAATTGAAAAAGAATATCAGCTGAATTCCTGGGGTCAACTTTACCCAAGTCAAAGTATCTTTGTTTTTAATTGTAATTGTAATTCAATCCCCTAAAATTCATTCTGCTCTCTGAAAGGGCAAAGATGCCTCTGCTATTTTACTTTCAAACTATCCAATTGTTTTCTAAGTAATGGGTATGAATTTCATAGACATACCAACTGGATGCTCATGTAGCTTTCTACTGATTCCATTTGCACAAACACATACAGGGTCTGCCCAGTTTCACAAATCAGCAGTCTCTGCAGTACAGTTTTGTGTAAGTAGCTCTTGTTGCTTGCAAAAAAAACCACCCCAAACAAGTTTTTTGTACATTCTTACATAAGGTCTTTAGTCAATGGAAAGTCTGACTTGACACTTTCCTAACATCTGTCTTATCTCAGGAATTGCAATTATGTGTGGTCCATGAAGTATTTTTCAAAGGATTGATAATATGTGACGTTTTATCAATACAACAGAGAGAATTACATATTCTCTTTTATAAAAATTACTATTTTTTTGAACTAGAAGTTTAAAAATCTATTTTCAGTCTCTGAAAGCAATAATTTAATTTCAAGTGGATTTAAAAATTATGCTTCTGTAATACAAAGGCATTGTAATGATCTCTTCTTGCTTCTACAATAACAAAGCTGTTATGAATCACCGCAGTGTGTGTAGATATGGAAATTGATGGGGAAGCCCTCCTTGAATTACAGACTAGATTTGCATCAACTTTATCTGCTGTTTATCATGTTTTAATGTCTTGAAAACTTCTTACCAGTAGCTTCATTGATGACACAACTGCTGTAGTTACTTAGGATGCATGAATACCTGTAGGACCTAGCAATCCCAAATCCACTGAAGCATGATCAGAGTCAGATTATGATAAATAAGTTTACTATTCAACCTTCCACTTTATAAGACCATAGATATTTAAGTATATCCAAAAAAAGTTCAAGTAAAATTTAATTTGAACTTGTAAAACTTTCATATGTTGGTCTTACAAGAAACAATCTCATCCTAATTGAAGTGACCACCTCTACATAGGAATCTGTGATCCCTGCTGTTTGTGGCATCTTGATACTTTAGAAGGCTATTATAATAGTTATCAATTTTATTTAGGTTGTAACTTTCCAATGTAACTTGCATGCAATTTTTCAAAACAGGAAATATTTATTTTTTATATATAAAAACATTAACTGGATCACAACAGTCTTGTCTGATATTGATTTAAAGTGTTTCAAATATAGCTACTGCATTTTTAAAGCCTAAAATGCTTTATCCTCTAAAAAGAGGATATACAAGTTTTATGATTTAGCTTGGGCACTACTGACTTCCAGTGGAAAGACCTAGTGAGATATGACACCATTTATACATGCCATGTTGTGTGCAAGCACTGAAAGCCTATGTCAGCAATGGTTGAAATGCATGAATTATAAAAACCGTACCAATATGCATCACTCAACATAAAGACATACATGGAAATCCTTTTACTAAAAGAACTTCTTTTTGCCTGTAAATACACAGGGCCATCTAATGATCGTATTCAGATTAATACAGGGAAGTTGCTTTGAAGAAATTACAAATAACTGCATTTTCATCTTAAAATGTAATGTTCAATGACTACTATAATTGCACGTAAGTACATTTAGAGATCCTAAGGTCAGAACTAGTTGGTGATGAGGACATAACTGGGCGTGAAAAGAGGAATGTAATAAATTTAAGTGTACAATTAAAGTTGACAAGATTATTTTAAAAAAGTCAGATCTTTTTTAAAGCTTGCTGCTTATTTTAAAAAAAGATAATACATTAATTTTTCTCATTTTGTGTAGCTTCACCTTTTCTTTACAATGCACATCTTTCTTGAATATCTAACATGATACATAACTGTACTACATAATTATGTTTAACAAACTACATAAAACTGAAAGATATACCTAAGTGATAGGAAGAAATAACTGACAGGAAATCATGCTTACAATGCTACCAAACTAATTTATTCAATAATTTCAAACTCATATTTTTGGTAAATACACCAGGCTAAGTCAACAGCACATATCAGAACACTATGACCGATTTGCTAACAAAACTGGTGCAGATAACAAAGTATCTTGATCACTTTAATATATAGATTTATATATAAAAAAAAATCTTTATTTTAAGGCTAATTGTTAAAAATTAGGAAGTGATCAACAAACTTAGTCCCAAAAGTTTAGTTGGTCAAGTTACCATGTATTTAATATACTACTAATCTTATGTTTTCGTTGAAGTCATAAGTCACAAAGCATTCTTGGGAAACTAACATGGCTGAATACACCAAAAGTCAAAATCATAGTACTATAAAACTGCACATTATAAAACCAACAATCTGTCTTTTCAGTCACTGCCACTCAGTACTCCCAGAAAGGAGCTGTCACGTACGCCTCTAGACAGACAAGGAAATGTTGCATAGAAACTATCTAAGAAATCAAAAGTGGAATACTGAAAGCAGAAAAGAAAATCTAAGCACTGAGAAGTGACTAAAGGCCTCAGACTAACCCAGAGGAATTAATCAAGATAAGCAGATATGAACTTGCAATTATATCATCATAAGCAAAATAATCTGTTTTTATAGACGATGGTTTCAAGAATCAGCAGTTCACCAGTGTTTCAAGATTTAGATTTAAATATATCATAAAAATACCCCAAATGGCTATGCCCTTTATTTTTAAATTATTTTTAAACCTGTAGTCACTTATAATGTCAGAATTGTGAGTCTTTGCATAAAAATTGAAAATGTCTAAGAAACTGGAATTGGGATACTTCCTTTTAGGAATCTATTGATAACCCAGCATGAAACTCCTTTTATGCAAGATTAAAGAAAAACTCTCTAACCAGCATCAATCCTTACTTTAATATGAATAGCAGGATGTGAACTTTTCATCTTTTAAACTGTTGATGAATTTGCAAACCCCAACAATCCAAATCACTCTCCCATAATTTCTTTGGAGCTGCAGTGGTAACAGGGTGGAACTACTCCACCACCTCCAAACTCCTTCAATATTGTTTTATAGACAATAAAAACAGTACAGCTATTTAATATGTAATAGCAGAGGCCTGAAAAAGATCTATTTTTTTTTAGACAACTGTTTTTTCTGATGTGTACAAGAATTATTATATATGAGGAGGGTCATTATGCCAATTCATAGCATAAAGTTTTGATGTCACACAGGAAAGAATACACAAGGAAATCTCAGATCCAGACTAAAAATTTAAGAAGTTATTTTTTAAGAAGTCATAGTTAATACCAAGAGAAAAAAAAGTTGTGGAATCATACAAACCAAAGAGTTCCTACAAAAATCAAGAACATGTCAAGGCAGTATGACACAAACAGCTGTGGTTAAGTGGGTGCTCTGCCTGGGCTACCAGGTCTAACATGGCAGTATTGCTTTTTGTGCCCAAGAGAGCTGCTTTGGATAGCAGCACCTACACAGGGCACTGTGTTGTGCCATACAGATACACTCAAAGAATAAAGGTTGAGAACAAAATTAATTATAATAAATAAATGAATAAATACGAAAAGCAGGACATAAATTATGGGTAGATTTAGTACACTGCTACTCTAACAAGTGAACTGAGCACGGCTCTGTGGCTGAGTTATTCTTTCCTGCCTTCAGAGCAGCTGGTTAGTAAGATTAATGATTTATATATTCAAAAGGGTCCTGATTCTTCTGGACTTGTTGGCTGGAAATGCTACAGAAAGCATGACACCCACATTACTTAGCTTCCTCCCCACAACTAAAATAGATACATGTACTGCGTTCAGCTGTCAAGCATTTCAAAAAGATTATTAATTCAACTTGAACTTAATCTGCTGAATGAAAGTGCTTGAAAAAATGTATTTCAGTTTTAAGAAAGGAGAGAAGTATGACTTGATGTGTCAGAAAGAAAATTAGGCTGATAGTCATGCCCTTATGACTGTACCACCGAAACTCCCCTTTTCAGCAACAGGAATGGACTGTACTTATTTGAAAGGACAATTTGACTGCGGATCTTTATGCTTCTGTTGAAATACACAAATACAGCAAAACATGTTGTTACACAAAACAGTGAGAAATCAAAACATACTCCGGAATACAATTCTTCAGTACTTTCTACCTGGATCATCACAGAATCATAGAACCATAGAGTATCTCGAGTTGGGAGGGAGTCATATATCAAAACAGCGTATCTTTTAACTCAGTATATTGGAAGGACAGCAGAGAACTACAAAGAAATTATCACCTTAGAAATAGAATTTTATTACCCTAACTATTCAGAAACTTTGTATTTGAACAAATTAATTGTATCTGATCAAGCCAACCATACACTTCACTAATGAAAAGTAGCACTCTCAATGACATAGGCTATTACTTAAAACTATTATGACTTCATATAAAAAGGACAATACGTAGCACAAAGCAATCCTAGGAAGCTTTTTACTCTGAAGATTATTTGAGTAATGTTACCCAGAAACAAAGGGTCTGTTTTGTCAGATCATCTTTGCAGAGACAGCTTTTCAAACCAGTAAGTATACCGCAATATGAATAAATTTATAATCTGGAAAAGAATTAAAAAGATTTCTTATATGACAGAAGCAAATTTTGCTTTGTCATTCTTTCTTAGGTTCTGTATTATCAAAATGCTCCAAGCAGGTGTAAGCTTCAATAAAAGTCAATGCAGTAACAGGTATCTTGATATTTGACTAGCACTAGTGGTCTATTAATAGCATAACGTTCTAACCAACAATACATGACGTTTTAAATACCTCTTGAATTTTTTATCTCCTATACATCCAATATCTCACTTTTTTTTACAGTTTTAATGAATTAAAAATCAGAAAATGCTTCACAAACCCAAAATGCTTTGGTTAGGAGAAAGCGGCAGCCATGGATCTGAAAACAAGGAAGTCTAAGAAAAGAAAAATCTCTGCCTACACATGCTTTGCTAAAAGTCTCTTGACACAAATAAAAGGATCCTCCCCAACATATGGAGGAGTTGCTATGCCCTTCCGGGGATGGTCTGTAGCTATGTTCACCTCAGGCACGCCAAGGAGAGGTGAATTGTCAAATGCAATTTCAATCATTGGGTGGTTTGGTTGAGGCAGATTAGTTGTACGCAATCATGATAGATAGTTTATCCCAGCCCCAAACTGCCGCTTGGGAAATCTTGCACGCAAACGAACAGAAACTCAGTCATTATTAGTGTCAAGAAGGTACACGGAGGCAAAATTTGGTTGGCAGCCAGGCAAGATGAATCAAGGCGAAAAAGTGACCAATTGCATGTTCAAAATGGAAATTGATAGGCATGTTGTAGTTTGGAAAGATTTTAAACACCAGAAAAAGTCATACATTATTAATTATTCAGAGATAAATATTTAAAAAGTCTTTCTCTATGGAGAAATACAATTTTTTAACTCAATGTAAATTACATGTACTGTCCTAATTTTAAGCTTCTTTATCCCAGAAGCTTCACTATGACAGTTCAGAGCTTTAAATATTCTTTAAATATTCCTGTTCAGTAAAAATATTGCAAATTAAGAATTATCCACCAAATAAACATTTTTAAAACAAATAAAAGGTATATTAGTTTTGCTGAACTATTTGTAAGCAGAGCAACCACCGGCACCCCTCACAGTGGAGTATAATAGTCATATTTATCACCTTTACTTTTTCAAAGGTACCTAAATATTTAATGAACAAACCAGTAAAATCCACCTGTGTGAGCAATCACAATCCTTGGTTCTCTAATAAATAGCAAAAAATTGCTAAAAGAGAATGTCCTCAAGTTTCATTGCCTGAAGTGATATGCTCTGACAAATCTAACAGCTCTTTCTGTGTCATTCCTAATGCACTTGTCACTCAGTATTATCCATCCTCATTAATGACAATGGGAAAGTTTATCTTGGGAACACGTTTTAAATCATCCACTCTTTACAATGGGACCATGAAATCTCTTACAAAACATGAGGCGGGAACTACTCTGACAACAAAACCCCTTCCTGGCAGCTTTACTCTTAATTCCTGTTCAAGGAATAATGTGTTTATCATACAACCATACGGAACAATATATTAGATGAAACTTGAAATAAGAATAGCTGGTTTGATTTTTCAAGATAGGAAGTCATTTTACAATATTATGTTGGAGCACAGTAAATCTTTTAGGAATGTAATTTTGTACAGAACCATACTTCCTCTTTCAGGAAAAAAAAAGCTTAAAAATACTCATAAAATAGTTTGATTATTCAATAACGATACACTTCACAGACACAGCAATACTTCTCTCAATAAAAATGATCTCTGACTATTTCTGGCTTTATACAAATTCTGCATTATTTACAAATATTTTTACTAGATCTCTAGACTGTACATATAACAATACTCTAGTTATGCCTATTTTTTTGCCAGTAAATATTCTGTTTTCTTTATCAGTTCTGAAAACTGATATGCTTCTATGTCAATGTTACGCACTTGCAACTGATGGAATGCAACTATCCACTTTACTTCGGATGATCTAATGTAAAAACGGCAATGTTGATTGCTTCTCTTTTCATAATCTCGTTTGTAACACCACCACCAATCTTCCATCAAAGCAGCAGTTAACTTACTTTCAAACACATCTCCTCTCACTGCACCTTCAATAAATGCTAATCTTTTGGATCAATTTGTAAAGTAACAATATAATTTTGAAACACAAATGGAAGAAACAAAAAATAACAAAACCCAAATAAATGCTGCAAGAAAGTATTCCAGATACACCTATTTGTGTGAGCACAAACAACTCCTAAACTGAATGTGCAGGATAATACTCTCCTAAAAGATGCAAATACACACCATTGTGTGCATGAGCAAGACAGGAAAGGCAAAAGTAGAAGAGACCATGGTATGCGGATAATTTTTAGTTCAGACTAGACAAGGAAAAAGTGCTTCTTATATAAGGATATAAGTAATGCACTGACAAAATCCTTTCCGTGTAACCCTCCTTACCTTAGAGCCTTACTCTACAAACACAGCAAAAAATTTCCTTTGTAGGTTTAGAGGCGTTTCAGTAACCTGAATCTAATTCTCATGGCTTTTTCAAAGCCAGAATGCCCTTTTCAGATCAGGAAAAAACCAACACAGATGCAAATCCACCTCAAAACTTTGTCTTTTCCATACTGTAACTATGGTTCTGAAAGTTCCTAAAGTAGTCCATGTTTTCTCAGGACAGACAGAACAAGAACAAGATAGTTCTTCCATCACTGTTTCCATAGGTTTTCAAAAACCAAAACATAACAAACCAGGAATTTTCAAACTACTGCTCAAGATTTTAGCAGGCAGTAGTGATTTGTCTTCTCACTCTGCAAAAACTCACTTTATTAAAAGAAAAATTAGAAATAATGTGGCTTTTTATTTAACTGATGAGAAATCAAATACCACATCAGTAATTTCTTATAGAAATGTAAAGGAAACCTAAAAAGAACAAAACCTAAGCAGGACACTAATAAATAAAGCAAATATATGTTAATGCCTACATATTTAAATTGGCTACTTTAATGATACAAATACAAAAATAAAAATTAACCGAATACACATTTGAAGATGATAAAAATTTACAAAATGCCTCTTTACTTAAGCAAAATGTGAATTCCATTTAACTCTACAGCTCTTCAAAACATCAGGAATCTCCTTCTAGTTACTGGAATATCTGCACACATTCAATATTTATGCTGTCTTTCTCTCTATCCATTTTTAAACAGAATTAAAGGAGTAGCTAAAACTCTGCCAATAAAATGACAGGAAGGCTATTTTTAGTCTAGATGATGTAGACCAAGCACAAACAGCCCATGGCTATGCTACTATTGAGGATCAGATCTAAATACAAATATTAGATTTCCTTCTTATTAATTCATTATTTTAACAGCAACAAGAATTACAAATTAAATACTGGTTTGTTTCTCTCAATAACACTTATACTAGAAGGAGAACCATTTTTTCCTATAATATAGCAGCAAAAGCTCATATAACTCCTGTCACACTACTCTCTGGTAGCAAAAGGTTCGTGAAAGGGCATTTGAGGCAGCATAGGAAACCTGTAATCTGCCCAGAATTACAAAGCCTTATACCAAAAGGTGAGAAGTACTGATTAAGAAGTATATGGTGTTGCCTTGGGGCTTTAGATTGCAGACCGGAGACATAACTAACTTAAGAGACTACAGTGTTTCTTGATTAAGCAACACATTACTAAACCCCTAATAAATCAATGAGGGAAGAAATGCAACCAATGGATAACACCACATAGTAAAGTGCTGAAAATAAAACGCTGCTCAGTTAGTAACATATGGCAGCTCAAGGGGCTAAGGGATGTGTTTATTCTATACATCACACATACTGTATATCAAGATGGGTACAAGCTGTGGCTATATCTATGAGCAAACTTTCCTTAATCAGTCCCAAGAGTGCAGCTTCACCATACCCTACTTGGCTCCTACTCTCAGTCTGCAAGTGAGCGTGACCAATTTAGGACACCTGTCTTTAGGCCAAAAAAAGTAACAGAACAAGGTCTTCCTTAGTTTACTCTTTTCCACTCTGATACATGAAACTTATAATAAAAAGTGATGAATATTGTATCAAATCATCACATTCTGCTATACTTTCTGCCAATACACAGGTAACCATATAAACTTCAGGTTGAATGCAGAAGCCCTTAAAAGCAAGAAATATCAATGACAGACACTCAGTACACAAGCAAAACTTTCCTCTTGTTCATCTAATTGTGTGTTGGCTCACAAATAAAAGCAAGTAAGGGTGCATGTCCAAAAACTATACTGGAACACTGTAATCCTCGACTGAGAACACTGGAATGCGACCGCCGTTGTTAAAGTTTTTCCGCCACTCACAGACCCCAAGCCTATCTGCCAACTGCACAGTCCTCACCTCTGCCAGCTGGAGAGTCTGGAGCCAACCCAATGACAAGGCAGGTCACTGTATAGCTATTAGCCAAACAAGTGAAATGTTTTGCATACAAATACACCACTAAGGTTCTGTTCTAACCCTCAGTACATATTCTGGGTGTATCATGGAGACTTCAGAAAGTCCCCTCAAGATTCAGCTACCATGGCCAAGTCATCCACCTCCAATGTTCGTATGCAGGTCACACAAAGCCTCTGCTTTTCAGAACAAGTGAATGTAAAGTTCCGTACCAAAGATTACTAAAAATCTTAAAACTTTGAATATTAAGCAATCAGGTTATTTTAAGAATAGCAAGCACTGTTTTGGATGCAAGGTGAAATTGATTTCTCTTGCACAGCAATACTCACCTTCCCCCACTTAAAAAGTGATAAACTGGTTTTTAGTTTTGCTTTCTGCTTTTACTTTTAAACATGACTCAGGCAGACACAGTGCCCAAAGGTTAGTGGTTATACGAGAAAAATGGTAATATGAGTGGTAATATGAGAAAAAGTAAGTCCATTTGGCAACTGCTTTGTAAACATATGAATTTTATGAATGTCAGAGTGAACATTCTTCAGTAATTTTTGCTATAACAGACTTGAAGCAGGACAAAAGAAGATGAAGACTCCATAGACAGTATTTTCATAAGCTGAAACCCATAGGTTTCTCAAACCTTAAATATCTGAAATGGGCATTTTAAGTGAATTATTTTCAGCCATCACTACCAGCTGTTTTCTGAAAGTTAAGCAGCCTATAGCTGGTATAAGTTGGCACCCAAAGTCTCTTTATTTATGTATTTATGGACATCAATACAAAGCTTTAGTTATTGTACACTATAAAATTACTGCTCACCTTCTTCAGAAGGAAGGAATGAGGAAAGGGTAATGCCATTCAAATTCAAGCTATTATTCTGAAGGGGGTTAATATTGTGTTAAATGTTAAGCTGGCCAGAAATATCCCTTTAACTAGATAAATAATATTTTTCTTCTTGGAGACAGTCTCACTTGATATTTCAAAAACTATTGGTTTTTAACATGCAAAGAGAAATTGTAAATTACATTCTGCATGCTAACAGAATCCTTTGAAAACCATATGTAATACAACCAAGAAAAAGGAAATTTAAAAAAAAATCAAAACCATGCAACTAAAACAACTGTGAGAAAGAGCAATAAAGATGGCATGACCAAAATCTGAGTTTATTTATGCCTTTGGCACTGTAGTCCTCAGCCATTTTGCTTATGACAATCTACTTTTTGCACAATCCTCTTGGCCAGGAATATAAAAATAAAATTTAATCTGGAATTCAGTAACGAATAATACCCTGTAATTTGGCTAAAGCAGAAAATAGTATTTGCACAACAGTTATAGAACATTTTTTCTTCACCTACAGAACTTTGCAGTCTATGTATATTTTTTTCCTCCTGTCTACTTTTGGCACTTTTGTTAAGTCTTTCAGACTAAGAATAATAAGACTAGTTTGCTCTCCATAAAAATAAAACAAATGTTCTGGTATGTTAACAGTTCAGTAAAGGGCAATCAGTTCAGTAAAGGGCAATATTCTTGTGAATCAGTAAAATAAATAGATCAGCAAAATGGTACAGAACAGCTTTTGTAGAGGTGAAATATTTAAGAAAAACATAAATTTGTGGTTTCCTTACAGATTTATGTTCATTCAAAATCACTAATATTTTCATAAGACTGGAAATGTTAACTCTTAATCTTGAATTTGCAAAATTACGCTAAAAAGTTTTGAAATTTGTTTGATTAAGCATGTTACTAGTCATATAAAACACCTGGCAACATTGCTCTGTTTCCCTACAAAATGGCATTTTAACCCTTTCCAAGTTTTAGATGGGGCTATCTTACAGTTTCCTAGTTACCGAGTACTTTGAATCACTTTCTACCCACAGATCAATAATCAAAAGCATAACAAACAGTACTGAGACAAGAAGATCCAGATGGATGTGCATCTTCCATGTGGAGGTGTAAAATCGTCCTATTCTCATTCTTTCCAGTAACAGCCCTGAATTCCTACTTCAATGCATTTCAATAAGGTTCAGGTATGATGTAGACCCATGATTAAGAAAATGTGACTTTCTAAAAGCTTTAATTTTCACTTTCCTGCATTTACAGAGATACACAAAATTCAGAAATTTGTTTTATTGTGTAACAGCATGATTGAATTTGTTATTCTTTGTAACGTGAGGACATTATTCAACTATGAAATACGGTATTTTTATTAAAATTTGGTGGTATTATAAAGAGCATTTAATGGAGGTGGCACTCAGTTCCTGCTGAGAAATGCTATGAATATGCTTAACTCTTTTTGCTACTTCACCACTCACCATCAATATATTTCTAACTTATACCCACAGACCTTTGTCTAAAAAGCACTACTACTTTAGTGAAAAATATAATCCTTGTAGAGTTTTTTAATCTTTACCAACCAACATTTTTACAAAATATCTCTTTAGCCTACCTGTCTTCTAATACTAAGAAAGTGGGAATATGTCAACTACTTTATTTGTCTGGCAAATACAAGATAAGTTCACCCATTTATTTACAGACTGAACAAGGCCAATCCATTTCATGCTGCAGCACTGACCCTTAACACAGATCCTGTGCATGAGCAGTCCATTACAATATGTACAAGTGACCTTTAATTGCATTAATGGCTTTGTTGCATGTTCTTCCATTGCGACAACACAATTATGGTATAAATATTTCTAAACAACATAATTATTTATTTAAATAAAAATATATATGAATTCTGTTTACTGACAAGGAACTGCAGATGCACTGTGTTCTAAGTGTTAAAGTTTTGAGAAATTGAATGGAACCCTCACTTATACTTGTATAATGTCAAACAACCCATAAAACAAAACTAATTATGAAATAGATTTCAGGATATTACAAATCTTCATATTCAATCTAAAAGTTAATGGTACCTTCCTGTATTTGTCTTCAAAATATTGAAATAATACAATTTACGTTATTCAGTATTACACAATAAGGAGATTTTTCAATTTTTTTTTCATGTTTCACAAGATATAAGTGTTCTGAAATTCCATATACCACATAAAACTTATTACTTGATTTCAGTTCTATGTACCATTAGCATTCAGAGGGTTTTTTCTTTTTAAATAGGAGCACTCCAAGTATTGTTTTACCTCAAGTTACTATAATTTAAAAATAATCTCCCAAAACTTTATCTAAATTGTACTGTCACAATTTTAAACACGTTTATTTATTCAAAATTGTTTGAAAGAATGTAATACATTTTTGACAGGCAGTCTTTTACAATATTGAAATAAAATCCTTGATTTCATCAAACCCTTCATATTCTGTGCCTTATTCCTGGAAGGCTCATGCCAAAATGATTTAGTTTGATTTTCTTTAACAATGGTAGGTTGGCTTGACAGCATCTGACAAAACAATTCAGTGAAGTACACCATACCAGGTAAAGAGAACCTGAACTGGCTACTAGATGAAATAATGCAAAATGGAGCTTGGAATTACAACAGAATTAGTTTTGCAGGAGAATCTTTTTACAGTATTATTAATTTCAGATTAAGAAAATGTTATGGTGTTATCATTACTATCTTTTGAACTGTGTTTAAGTAAGCCAGTGGTAATAATCAATGCAACAGTGGTTTGACTGGTCTAAATTTCAGCTGAACTTTATTACAATGTTTTATGTCTCTCTGTTAGAAAGTTTAGTTTTATACGCAGAATTCCCTGCATTTGAGACCCTGAGCTGAGTGGAACGTCCAGTACTGGAGTTTGCCAGGTATGATGTTATCTGCTCAAGGCAGGCTGAGAAGAAAGAGTCTTCCATGGTAAGCTCCAAGGGTACTTGTGTTCTCAAACACATGGGGATGAGAGGCCTCAAAGATTTTATTACATTAGAAAGTTAAAGAAATACATTTTCTGTAACACTTCAGAAAAGTTCTGTCTCACCTTTGAACCAGGACTACCTGTAAAGTTTCATCCATACTCCAGGCACTGGGCAGCCAGGCAGTCACAACCGTGTTACCCTCTGGCTTGGTAACAAAGCAGGTTCCATTCTGAGGTTGTAACGCCCTAACATGGGGTCAAGTCTTGTAATGTCACCAGTACACTATCTTAAAATACAGAGTTGCTTTTATCTATATATGAAGGTATATTGACTAAGCTCCATGTATCATGTATTAGCTTTGGTGCTACATCGTGTGAACTTTATCTCAGTGAACAAAAATTCGTTTCTGTATTTTACTAACCGACTGCTGTAGAACTATCATCTTACTTAAATTTCTAATAAACCAATGTTTTGCCTTTTGTCAGCTCTCAGGCTCACAGATTCTTTTTGTTAAAATATTGCCCAAAATAGTTAGTTAATTCAAATGTGTTTGTTTATTTACAAAATTAGTCAACTTTATAAACATCATTGAAATATAATCAGGATTGGGGTGAGTCATAAATGAAGGCTGCTTCAAACCTTCTTGGAAGAAGTCTATAAGAAGTGATGCTATTAGAGTTACAGTAGACACTTTCTAATTCTCACTGATACAGAGGTTGGTATGGCATGTGTGCGTATTTTACATATATGCCGATCCCATATGTACTGGTGACAGGGTTGGTTTGTTCCTCCAGAGGAAATAGCTCACAAATAACCCTAAACCATTATGTCCATACCCTTGCTTGACACGTTTAATGAATAATTACAAAATGGTTCCAGGAACGCAGTTCACTCAGTGACATCACCATCTCCCAAGCCACTTAGGACCAAACTTGTGCTACGCTAATCCCACACTGAAGCACTGCAGACATTTCTGACTCAGTCTTACCCACCTGTTTTGGCAAATAATCTATAGTGTTGGCTAACTGCACTTCTCCTTTGCAAATAAGAAGTTTACCACAGTATAGTCTGTATAAAATATGCAATGAAAAGTGATAGAATGAAAAAAAAAAGATAGAAATACAGAGATTTCAGATGGAAGCTACCTAAGATTTCCTGTTTTTAACTGCCAAATTTGCCATCTTAAAAGAAAAGTGTTTTAAGACTTCTTCTGAATACCAATGCTGGACACATAACATACACATGAATACCTGGAGTTGCAATTAAATCTTGCTTATTTCGGCAATCATTAATTTTCTTATAGTCCTTTATTGATAGATGAAGAAAGGACATTATTTTAATGCCTTTGGAATCATATATTTATTTTTAATTCTATATAGACTCAATTGCTGGTTGTTGTGATTATGTTTCCTTCCAAAGACAACCTTTTACTCTGGCAATTACCACTAGCAAAAATGCACTGCAGAGTGCTCCATAGTACCATATTGTATCTGCCTGTCACTGAGAAACCAGCAACTTTCCTGCCACAGGACTCCTCTAATTCTGATTTTCTTCTCCTGTTAGAAAACACCTCTCAGAAAGGAATCTCCTGAACTCAGACATTAAGTTCTGGAAACTTATTTTTGCTGCGTGGCAGTTCTTTATACAGTATAAGTGACTTGGCTTCAAACTGTGTTGTGTTTTAAAGATTTTTATTCTGGTTTGCACAGGTGTTACATAGCCATTAAAAAGAGAATCATATTAGCTGGCTTTTACTTGTGTATTGAGCAAAATAAAAAAAATTCACAACAACTTGTAGAAAAAAGCTTATTCTCTACACTACTAACAATTAACTGTTACCTTAAGACTTAAAAAATAGGCAGTAAAGCAAAACTAGGGGATTAAAAAAAAATATAGAAACTTCCCTATTTGTAAACATTTATCTGAATTTATCAAAAGTTTTAACTTTAAATACATAATTTCAGAGGCTTATGTTGACCAGACAGTAACAAAGGGAGCTAATCGAATATGAGTCTTCTCCAACTGTCTTGTCAAACCAGGTAATGATGTCCTGCCAGCCAAACTCAGAGGGAACATGTGAAACAAATACAAAAGTAAACAGGCCTTAAGCTGCCCAAGGGAAAGTCAGCAAGATGGCAATTTCAATCATTTGGAATAATACTAAAGCAGCCTTAGGCTTTTCTCAGAATGGAAACATGTCACTGTTACTGCAATATTTCAGCAAATCAGACTGCAAAAGAAAGGAACACTTATGTAATCGCAGCTGTGGAACAGTGCTTTACTCAATGGTGAGGTGGAAAATAATTAAGAGGAAATTCCCTTTTTTGCGAGTAATTGTAAATCTACCTAAATAACAAAGACAAACAATATTTCCTTAGAAATTTTGAGGAGTGAAAAAATCAAATTTAGGCACAGATTCCTTTAGTTTTGATACAGGAGGTTTTGGAACAACTAAGACAAAGTTCTATCAAATAAAGCTATGAACATAATATTCCTACAAAATTTATCAAATGTTGATAAAAGTTACATTCAGAGCTACAAACAAAGCAAAAAGTACTTCAAGAACAATTCTGCGGAAAAGTTTCATTAAGATGAACGGGTTGTCATATCATTTAACTGAGAAATCAAAAAATATTTCAAATATTTGGGGAACTTACCTAATCAGTAAACTTTCAGTATGTGTCTAGTCATGTAGCCATCTTTTAGTCAATCATCAGAAAATCAAAGGCAAATTGGCATGACTCAACCCAAACTTTAATACCGCATGATTGTGTCGTGTAAGCTTGTTTTGTGCGAGGGCTGCTGTGGTTTTAGCAGAGAGATTAACGACCGGACCTAAGCTGGCCTCCAAACCTTGCCCTGCTGATGCCTCAAGCCCTTTGAAGTCTGACCATCATACCTGGCAAAACAACAGTGGGAACTAGGCTGGTGTCAGATCTAATCAAGTTTCCTGCCTCAGCATAGCTAACTATGGGGTACACTAATTGGCCCAATTGCGGATTATACCTTTTGCTACAGATTCAAGACAATAATTTAGTCAAATGATGGTTTTTATCTCCTTCTAATTAAGATTCCAAAGTGGGAAGAAATAGGATTAGACAGGCTAACTTCAAAATTGTGTCCTTTAAAGTGGTATGCACATAAGATAGATCTCTGATAATATTGCGTATTGTAATAATATATTGCTAGTAACTAACATGTGAAGATTTGGGAAAGCTTGATATAGCTACTGCACCTTTTATCCTAAACATGTAAGTTTTCCTGGAAAGGGTCTACTTCATAATTTACAAATGGAAAATGAACACTCATAAATATTCATTAAGAAACATTTTCATCGTGAATTAAAAAAATATCCCTTTAGAATACATTTCAGTCAATCTTATTTTGATGAAGAAGATACAAGAAAAACTGAAACAGTTAAAGATTCTGCAGACTATAAAGAGGCGGAGTCCGTCCCACAAAACTGCAATCTAATAAAATGGATTTGACATTTAAGGTTTTTTACTGATGAGGGTCAAACCATAAAGAGTTATTTAACTGATGAGCAAGCCAGAAATGAGAAAATCCATGTCCCATGCCCCTGTTTTAAACTGTAAAAAAAGAATGGTCTAGTGATGAAAAAACTTTTTTGAGAAATTTTGCCATAAATCATAGCTTGTGTATTTCTAACTTTTCTTATGTAATTTGACCTTAAAGTGGCATTTCAAGTAGATGTCAATATTTTTACCCTAAATTGTGTATATAACTAAGCAGAAGCTTTCCAAAAAACGTAACATACTCAAAATATATTTTCATTTCACATTAAGCTACATACTAAAGAAGTCATAAACTTAGTTGTACTTTGCACAAAGCGCACTGTTGCTTGTAATGCACATTTGTGCTGCTTTATGTTTTTACCACCAGAACCAAACCTGACTGCTGACTCATCACATTCTAACTGCAGAAACCCATTTTAGAAGACTGTATTCACAGCCCTTCTTAATTCAATTTTCCCTTGCTCCCATTTTCTTACTGACCTCATTGCTCCAGTCAGCCTTGCTGTAGTCTGCCTCCCCTAATAGTACAAGGAAGAAAAACATGTGTATTATAGATTAGGGAAATGTGTACAGGAAGATCACAGTAGGACAGTGATCTAACATGTTCGAAAAGGGCTAGTTTGTGTCAGTTCAGCTTACAGAAAGCATATTTCTAACAAAACCTGAAGTTATTCAAAAGGGGCTGCAGCTGAGCAATGAAGGGAGAAATTATACAAGTGGGTCATCTACACATGTCTAGGGCAACAGGTTGTTTCAAGAGTTCCACTACACCCCTGTTTCCAATGCTTCTGCCCCATGGCTAATTCAATTCTTTTTATAGAGCCTCCTGCTAAGATTGTTTTATTTTTTTTCCCTTCCAAATTACATTACAAATTAGAATCCCAAATAAGGCTGACAGAAAAAATTATATTCTGAGTCAGGATTCACAGTGAGGAAAAAAATCCCAAATATTCTAATTCATAGCTATAATAAATGAGAATTTACTATGCTGTGAAATGAGGGTGCACGCTTCTCTGCACTTCTGAAAACAGTAAGAACATTTGTATTTTAAAACCAAACATGGACTCTTAGGGTTTTTGTTTCTAATGTACTGCTCGAAAGGAGTTGTTAAAATAGTTTAATACCTCACCATGCCTGGTTTCACTAAGCGCATTCCCTGGAAAGTGAGAAACATTATAAAGAATGTCTTGGGGAAAAAAAGCCCTCCTTCCAGTATTTGCCTTTAAGTGGCTTCTGAAGAGGATACCTCTAGTTGAGAAACTTCTAGCACTCATGCAGAGATGACCTGCATGAAGAACTGGCTGCCTGATTAACTATTAACTACTCTCAATAGGATTAGATAATTAAAGACATTGATGACCATTAATTAGGAGGAGGGCACCTTAATTTGTCACTTGATAGGGCCCTTTCAATGATTTATAGGTTAGGGCTACTTGCAATTGTGAAGGGGAGGGGGCACTGAAGAGAGAGAACCCTTAAGTTACCTTATCAAGTGGCCAGCTAAAAAGGGCAGAGGGTCAAATAAGGGCCAAAGTGGTCACTTAAGGGTGAAGTCCCAAACACCAAAGCAGTGCCAAGCCACATTGACCATCATTTGGTGATGGAGTAAAAAATATGCTAATTTATTGGTGGCAATTCTCTCTTTTTATGGTTTCAAGCAGTTAAGACAAGTGGCCTGCTTAAGAGCTTTTCATTTGAAAAGAGATTAAACAAAATGGTTTGTCAGGGATGCTTGGCTGTTTTATGTCTTTGTTAAAAAAAATTTGCCCAGACTGTACCGATGACTATCACATCACCCCGAAAGCCATCTTCCATCTCTAAGCATTACTTGGTTAATAAATACATCAGCTCTAATTGCTTAATAGTGCTATGTTCATTTGCTCTTTAGCAAGATTAAAATGAAATACATCTTTTGTATTACTGCCTTCTATCAGGACTGTCTGCATAAAGGTCACAGAAAAAAGTTTAAATTTAGTAGGAAATTTACTTAAGGACATTAGTGTAAATGATACTGTGTTTAAAATGACATAAAAGAGCGAAAGGTGGTTTCAGTAATGCAAAGAAAATGGTTTCTGAATACTGATAAGGACACTTATCCCTCATACCACACACAATTTTAGGCAGCATTATACATTAAAATCCCTCTACTGGGGTAATAACATGTAGCTACTTTCCCACCCACTAACACAAGTAAGAGCAAGTCATTAACATTTAATTAAATATGCTCCTGACATCCTTAGAAACATGTCACGCTTTGTTATTGAAGGTTGTGGCCTACTTTCCATGTACATTTTAAACCAAAATAAACTATTTATAACGGACTGGTTTAGTGCAGCAAATGAGACATTTTTAATTAGAAGACATATTGCGATATTTTACAAAAAACGTTGTGAACAGCAAAACCAGAACAAAATGAATTTACAACGTCTGATGCATATTTTATGTATTTCACAAAAAGAAACATAAGAGATGGGATTAGCTCCACCTTTTGGGTTCTAAATAGTGAAACAAAACTGTTTCTCTTACCTCAATGGTGAACAGCTTCCTTTTTAGTCTAAAAGCAAGGTCCTTCGTGTCTGACACATCACAGATCAAGCTATTAAGCCGAGGAATCTGATGTACGTGAACCAAACCTTGTGGAAAGAAAGAGTAAAGGAGGGAAAAAAATTAAGAAAACGCTGTCATCCAGATGCATAAATTAGAGTCTTACAGCAGAATTCTGTATATTTACACACACTCATCCTCCCCTTTTTAAACTGGAGCTTACTACCAGGAGCAATGAAGCAAACGGTGCGATTATACTCAAGTAATCAAGCAGAATAAGATAAACAGAAATCCTTGTGCGAGGAAAACTAATTGCACTTTGGTACAGAAGTACAGATGTAAAGAGGGATCTTAATACTTGTCAAAACTACAGCCGGTTTGTGTGTGATTTTCTCTTGTATTTACAGTAAGCAAATATGGCTATCACCTTGCATGCTGCCCACGGCACCACTGAGTGATCTTTATTTTATTAAATGCACCAGTAAGCAGCCAGCAAAACAAGGCTTATGGGTTACTGATAACCACTGAAGCTCTAATGAGAAGTACTTCATTTTGCGCCCTGATAATGACTTTTTAAAAGTTTCTGGAAAATACTAATTTAGATTATGATTTTCAATAAATTTTAACCCCTGTGCCATACTAGGAGAAATATGTTTTCTTCATGCAGGAGGCTTTTATAGCTGTTCAGATGTTTTTAACAGTACTAGGTGCACTGCAAGCTCTGCATTCTGTCAGCTGCAACTCAAGCTGATTTTTTCTGACAAGGACGCTGGATGGTTTTTGTGCAGCCTAATATAGTTTCTGAACAACCTAAGGGTGATTTTCTACATCTGAAAACCAGGAAAATTCTACAGGGCTTCTCAATTACTGGCCTATATTTGCTATTCATAAAGTCAGCGTCTAAATGGAAATACCGAACATTTAGAAAAGACATCTTGCTTGAAAACGGCAGCTGTGAGAAAAACCCCAAACACTAAAACCCTGATTTAAAATAAGGCAAGTATTTTTCAGGGTTTTATTTATTTTTTAAAAAGAAGAATAAGGGAAGAAAGTTTCCTAATATTGAAATACTTTGAAAAGCATAATTTTTATGGGTATTAAATACAAAAATTCTCAATAATATTAGAAAAATATTTTTACACTTTGAAACCTCCTATCCCTGCCTCCTGACTGGTGACATAAAAGAATTATTTGTTTGGCGTCTGAATTAAAAATATAATTATTATATATAGGAACAGCAAGTATAACAAGGGTTGCTTATATACAGTATTCTAAAAATTTTATTGAAGGATCATCTATAACATTCTTTTGTTATTTTATTTACTTTTCAACCATTAAAATTTGCAGGCAGCTTAATAAAATCATTAATGCAGGATTCATTAAATAATGAAATAATTTAATCAAACTTCTCCTGAGTAATGTCAAAATCTTCCATCACCTGCAGTAAATAAATCATCTTAAAATATATTCGTAAGGAAAAGAATCCACAAAGTTAAAACTGTTAAAAATACCTATTTTTAGAATATTAAATTTAGGTTGCCTAAACCTCAAAAGTTATGTATACTGGCATATAATTTTTATTAAGTAGTACCAAAAATTATTTAGCATACATTTTTACAGGAAACCAGGAAATAACTGCTAAAACACACATTGTCTTAAAGGATCTCTTCAGTACTGAGAAAAGGAGTATCAAATTGACAGAATTATGTTAGCATAAACAAATGCCACATCACGATTATACACTTGGAAAAATAATTAGGCAAATTATTCTAGCTTTTGTTCATGGTTTCTTTTTCATTCACCTTTTTTCAGATAATGAAATGTGCACTATTTTCATAGCCAAAAAGATTTTTCTCTGATTTATTAATTACAGCCTGCATACACACAGTGGTGTCTCAACACCATCTTTGCTTCTTTTTCTATATATTCTGCTATGGAAAACACTGCCACATTCTCACATGTTTACAGCAGGTTTCAGATAAGCAGTTTACTTTCAACTAAAGGTTTCCATGGAACTACAGTAGTATCACAATAATAATAGCTGTAATTTATGCACACTCAGAGCACTGCTCTGGATTAGCTAAAACTGTTTGTTATTCACTGCTTTGGCTAGGCATAACTTCTAATATTTTAAAATTTAAATAGTTCTGCTGCAACAGCTAACAAAATCTATGGGAAACAAAATGCAAGATTAAACACCATTACACATTTTGAAGATAAATCACTTGAAAGGCTACATGACTTTTTACCAAAATTAGTTTCATATTTTACATGCCACATACATCCACATTCATTTCTTTAAATGCGGAAGTGCAATAACTTAAAGCTGAAAAATAGAACATTATTTTTAGATAAAATTTATATAGCACATCGTTTAGCAGTTTATTCACCTTAATATAATAAATGTTTTTCCGTGTTCTCTATTTAAAACTTGGCAGATCAGAAGTATTGATTTCATGACAAGTTCAGCTCGCTGGTCAGATGATTGCCAAGCCTCCTCTGCATGTGAATTCCCCAAAGCCTGCCTGTTGAGATGTACATCTGATTGAGCCATGCCTCAGTAATACGGCTTGACAACATGCAAGGAGTTGCCATGTTTCCTTTGCAGCCTTAATGCACTTTACTGAAAATTTTCCTAACTCAAGACTGGTTAGCAAGGAGAAACATTTAAGAGGTATATTCTAAAATGAAATCAAACGCTACTTTATAGCAGATACCCAATTGGAGGGTAAGCCGCTAAGTGCCCTAGAAACACTCAGGGTAGACTTTTTGCATTGCTAAAGATGGAACTTACCGTGGTAATCCTTGTATAATGGATTGGTTTCTCTCTCAGAGCCAATAAATGATTCAAGACCAACTACCATATCTGACAAGTTTGTTACACGTTCCATAATTGCTTTATTCTGTAAGACATGGAAACAAAATACACATCCTATGTGATGAAAAAGGTAATTAATGTTCATAGAGTAAGCCTTGGTCTTCTCAATGACAAACTGTGGGGAAAAAATAGGTCATCAATACTTAGAAATTACATTAAAGGGTTTTTTTCTTTAAAAAAGACAGACTTGAAGTTTCTGTCTAAAGAAAACATACATTTGACAAGGAGAAACCATAAAAGGGCTAACTCAGCACTAAATTAATATTTTCCTAAATCTTTGTAACATAAGCATTTGCTCACATCAGAGATATTTACAAGCTATGTGGCAGTTAAGCACCTCTCATTGACTTCCACTATGAGTCAGATGCCCAGCTTTCGTTTGTGTTCTGAAAACCTTGGTTTTTAATACACTTAGACATATCACCTCTAGTACTTTGAGCAAGCACAACCCACATGATTATTTATTTTGGTCATCAGTCCAACAACATGAAAAACCAAAGCATTTTTTCCACTACTTTTCTTTCTAAAAGTTCCTCTCTACATGACATATGAATCTAAAGCTTCAAGTTGCGTTACCATTTCTCAATATATTTGTGATTTATAAGTGATGCCTTATGTCTTGTGCAACAATGTACTGTCACGCGCCTAAAATAAGCTGTTTTCCGTCGTTTTCTTTACTTAATTTATATAGCAGAAAGCAACATTCAAAGGTCACAGCAGAGATCTTCAGAGGTAACTCAGGATAAAACGTTCTTAAATGCTTTGATGATGTCAGTATTTAATGAGCAAAAAACAGAGACAAATCTGTACTAAGAAGCAAACTATTTCTTTAAGACAAGAATTAGTTATCTTCAAGCTGCCTGGACAGCTGGTATGCTCTTGTTCTTGATGGCTGTAGGTGCTATGCCCATCATACTTTCAGGGGTATCAAGACCAATCACCTCAAAATACCCATTTCAAGTATGAAGAACTAGCTCTGTAGCTCCAAGTTATAGTTTTGTATTTTTTATTTATTTTAAAGCATTTTGTACGTTCTGCATTTCTTTCATAAACTATACGACTGACGCTTATTATGAAAGGTCAATTTAAATACTGTCAAACTATGTGATAATAACAATTTATAAAGTAATTAGAAGGAGAGAGAATGGAAACATCCCTAGATATGTTAGAAAAGTCTATGCATTGTACTGATATACAGGTTTATTAAAATGGTCATCAATACACCAACTGCTTTCATGAACTCACATTTCAATAACAGCATACTCCCTACCCACAGAGAAGCTTATGAAGCAGACGTGAAAGGTGAACATTTACTACTCCCATCAAACCATAATCTGAATTCTGATTTTTGACTGCTACAGAAAGTAACTTGTGGCCTGTCCTGCACAGCCCAATCTGCTCAGGTCACAAGGCCTAAATCCACTGATCCCATGGTACCTTTACACCCCCTCCCTTCCCCACCTTATGGGCCAGATGGCATTAAATCCTGGGGACTGGTCTCTTTTCAAAGCCGCTACTTGTGCACAGGCCAAAATGATCTATCCCCATGGAATCAGGGAACTTAAATTTTACCTACAAAGTCTAATGATGGATAATGTAGTGTTATAATACAGAATTTCCTTTCTAAGGAATAACATAAGTGATCTAAGGTAAAAGAACACTGCCTACACATCAATCCCTAAACTTCATTATTATATCCACCCCTGAAATATTAAAGCTGACTCGCATATTATTTCCTCTTCTAGGAAGAGAGACAGTATACTGTATTTTATGGAAGCTTTTGGTCACATTATTCTATGGAGGCAATCACATAAAGATGGTACAAATATAAATCTGAAGTAGCCAGTGACTTCTATAAATCCACAGACCAGAAATTACCATATTATGCCAGTTCTTTTGCTGGATGTTACTTGTATAAGCAAGAAATACAAAATTGTTACATAAATAAATAAACACTGGTGATTTCTGGAACCAAGTCATATTCTATCACTTGCAAAAATATTTTCTGTCCATTAACATTTTTGCTTGCTGGGTCTGGTAACAATGGGTTACAAACACTGTGTAAAGATACTCAACCATTAGCAAGGTATCCTCATCATTAACAGTCCTGCAAATCGTAAGAACAGCATCTTTCCTATTTGGTCTTAATTCCGGAAAGATTAAAGTGAGGGATAGCAATTCAATATTTGCCTAATGACACATACTTCAATATGTTGGTTTCAGCTCTTCTTCTGAATGGGTTTGCTTTCCTAAATGGTAGTCTGTTGCCCATGTAGATTTTGTTTTTGTTTTTAAAGTGTGTCAAAATATTCTCCTGGCTTAATGCAGTTTATCTTGGGAAATATTTTGCACAGTGAATTGCCACACCAAACAGACATTTGCTTATGTGGCATTGTTGTCATAGATCTGTATCTATCATGTATTTTCTAGTTTGCAGTGTTCAGCACATTAATGTCCAATCAAAGCTGACGTCAGCACACAGATAGTTGTGATGTATGGCATACTGACATAAACACACAAATCATGTTGCCCCATCTGGGCCTGAAAATTTAACAGAGCTCCAGATCTTCCTCCAGCCCCATACAAATCTACCTCCTGCTTCTGGCATAAACTTGGCAGCTCTGGAGGTGAGCCAGGACATGGTTAGGAGGGAAGCCAGGAATGGGGAGATTCAGGGAAAGAGTTTGTTGGCAGCTAGAAGAGGTATTGTTTTAAATTACACTAAAAAATAAAAAAACCCCAACCCAGTCCTGGAAAGTTTTCAGTCTTGCTAGAGGTACTGCAGTTTTTCTAAATTAGTTAGTTCAGCCAAAATGTAATTATTCTAACAACATGGTAGCAACCCTGTTGTGCAGGCTGGACTAGGCATCTCTTCTATATCTTACTTTGTGCTCACCGTTTTAGACAGACATTTTCTTTTAAGTGCAAACTCGCAATATTTGGGCTCAACCAAAGTGTACTTTCAAAACAATGTCTCAAGAAAATCCATGTAGCTAGCTGGAGATGTAAATGGGAACTATACATATGTGTTTAACCAGCTTTTAGGAAGGGCAATTATGGAAAAAGATTGCTTTGCCCTACTAATTTATTTGAAGAATCTACATAGCTTTGAGTAATTATTTGTGCATGCTTAAAAATATTTATTTACAAATAAAGCTGTTCAAAATGCATCATATTCTGTGTCTGAGTATAAAGCACGGTATTCTACTAACACAAATATATATATAGCCTGTATGCTCAAACTTACATACTGAAATTAATACTGTGTGTTTCTACTGGATTGAGTTCTTAATGTACCACAATTTTATCATTACAACTATTAATTAAATCAATCTTGGTTCATCTGGATTCCATATTAGGAAAAAAATCTTTTTTATTCTGCTCTAATTTCTGGTTCTCTGATTTCCTGTCAAAATTTTTCTAACACCCAGAGATATATCCTCCCATTTTTATTTTGTCAGTTTCTAAAGAAATTAAAAACCTCACAAAATTTACATAATAAAAATATTTAAATTCTCAGTCCTTGCACTGCATTAAGTAAAGTCAAAGAATGGAAAATTTTCTTAGTTTCAACTTATAGTACATATAATCTCAAAATTTAAAAGGAAATTAAGAGACTCATGTTAAAGTTCTATAATGAGATTCAACCAGAACCTGTATAAATACATTAAGATCTTGAATCACATGGGCTTTGTGTATTTGAATTTGTATTCTGACCAATTTTAACATAATTTTAATACTGATTTATATATTGAATTGAAAATAAGGTATTTTAAGACTACGTCTCTTTTCAAAGAGACATTAGGCCTATGTTTTGGTAGAGGGCTGTCTTTGACTTCTGTACCTTTACATTCTGCTAATCTAATCCCATCACTAATTTTATTTTAAAACATTTAATTAAGAGTTAATACACTGAATACTAAAATGGGTTTCATTACCTAAAAAACTAGTTACAAACAACTGCTAGCACTGGGACAAACCCCAGTTCAAACGGTGAGTTGCATATGTTCTGCATGACAGCACAGAATTTAAGGATGAATACCCGCAAGTCTAGGTAAAACTGTAATTGTAGGCAACAATTTGTGTGTTGCCAACAGGTGAGTCCAGTAATCCTAACACTTCATTTGAAAGAAGGTCTCAACAATAAACAGCAAGCAAGCAAGTTCATGCAAAGTAATACGAACCTTAGGAACTTAAAGCAAATATTGGTGTGTGAATTTTCCAATAAAGCTCAAAAATTGGTTGTGCCTTTTTTGTCTCTGTCACATTCTGTCATAAAGCTGAAGTAATCTTAGTGCTGTAACATAGGCAGTCACATTGGACTCTAATGAAACACTGCCTGGATATTCAATAGATGAAATAATTCTTGATATTGTCTGAGAGATTATCACACAATGATGTGGCAATGACTTCACAATATACAAATATTTACCACTTGTCACTACTACAGAATTGCCAAAGGATTTTAAATTGAAAAGATAAAATTTTAATATTAAGAAACATGGCTTAAATATTTATCACCATTTGTTAATAATTACGGCTCAGAAAATCACACAATTATCCATACATATTATTTTGGTAAAATAAATTAGGTATCAGGCCCTTGTATTAGTTTTATAAAGAGATACAGTTTGTGCACTTTTTCATTATTCACAAATCCTGAAAATAAAAGATTAATAACCGCTCTGCCAGAAAGTGTTATATCAGTAATTAACAGACTGTAAAGTATAACATTCTATACTTATTCTGACTCTTAATTGATTAGCACTGTTGTCAGTGCTTGCACACAATAATTCTACTAACTGAACTTTGAATTTTGGCTCTAAAATGAATGTACACTCAGATCACTGGAATACAAGATGAGCAACAGTACATTAACTAATTTTGGTATGTAGAAATCTGTATCAATATCACAAGAAAACTGAATACAAGCATGACGTCTTTGCTGGAAGACAGATATCCTAGAAATATACTTCAGGGATTTTCTACAAACTACAATGCCTTTGATGAGAAATCCACATTTAGGGATTCTGACTGATTAGGCATCTTCTTTTACCTCTGAAGAACCCTAGTGACTATAATAGAACTTAACTATAAATATCCGTTCACGTGGCTGAAATCACAGAGGCATTGATTTTGGTTGATTTGTTTATATGTGCACTGTATTACATTAGCTAATTTCAAGCAATGAATAGTATCTTTGAATAATTTAATACAAGTTACAGAAGCAAAGAAAGAACATGTAGCGAAGACACGAGCAAGTAATTAGATGCAATGTACTCTTAAAAATGGGAAGGGAGTAACAAAGCATCTGTTGGGCAATATGTTACACGATGTATTAATTCCAAATTTTGGTTGTTCTCTTAAAGTTGCTTTTAATAATGTTTGTCCTGATAGTCTAACTGAAACTAGTTAGAACTAGTACTTTTGTTTCTTAAAAACTCAAAATATTTGAGCCGTGGTTTCCTTATCTTACACCTAAAACACTATCACTGCTATGGGAACTCTGCAATGTTATTATCAAATATATCAGATGAGGGTGGATGACACAGTATCCAATTAAAAAATTCTGTATAAATTTTCAGGAAAAATAATCAGGAAATAAAAACTAAATATCACACACTGAAAGAAAACCCCAACTTTGGATCTTCACTGAAGATGGATGGGCTGGACTTGCCTGTTACTTGAGCTATAAAAGAATCTAATGACAGCAAACCTTGGCACCCTACAAAATAAAAAGTATGTCTGTTTTGCCATTGGAGGGAAGACCTCAAGGCCAACAGTGAAATGAGTGATGACTCAATATAGATAAAACAAGCAAGTCACTAACAGTTGCCGCTGAGGGCTACAAAAATGAAAGTGAGAACAAAGACTACAGTAGTTTAAATCAAACTTTCCATCTGTTGATCTCCAAGTGCTTTACAAAAGACAAGCAAGTGCTGCATTCCTCATTTCCAAGTCATGTAACAAGTACAAAGATGTCACGTGAGTTGTCCAAAGTCACAAGCCAGTGAACAGTGAGCTGGGAACTGAACTCAGCCTTTCGTTGAAGCCCTGTCTATCCCCCTCTATTTGAGGCTTGGTGTAGGAGGCTGCATCTATGGCTTTGGGGTACCAGGAAAATATTTGGTGGTATCATGAAGATGATGTGGAAGTCAAAGCCCAGAAAGCTGGATGCTGAAAATCCTGTTGTTATCTGGCTGAATGAGGTGACAGATGTAGGGCATTAAAGTGTGACACTTTTTGAGCTGAATCCCTGTCCAGTATTTTTCTCTTCTGACTATCCTTAGCATTCAGTAGCTGAAAGCACAGGCTGCATGTGACTATGAATGGTTCTGGGGTGCAGGGCTCTTGCATGAGTCTTGCTGCAGTGGGTAGATGTAATAAGCCTGACTGAGCACTTCTCCAGTGGAGGGTGAAGAGCTGGAAAGAAATGAGTGCAAGGTCTGGGCTGAGATGAGCCCAGCATCTCCCCTGAACACTATCTGGTGGTCCTTATTAATGAGATTGTCTCACTGGTATAAAAGCATATATATGGAAAACTGTATGTTATTATTTGTCTTTAATTATCACAAAAATGAACTGACCATTTGAACAGATTTGTTTACAAAGTTAAACATAAAATATTCAATGCTACAAGTTGGTCATAGTGTAGTATAAAATACAGATGCAAAAGTAGACTGAAAGAATGGGTCATATTACAAAAGAGACATAACAAAACTGCTGAAATTAATGAGTTTGAGACCAACTGGCTTAACTAAAAACCTATGACTCCACTGGGAATTATTCATTATAAGAAAAAGGTTTAGGACTTCCTTTTGTTGCCATTTTGCCTGAACAAAATGTCATTGCAGTTTGCTTACCAATTCAGAAAGGCTAACTACTGCTGCAGTTTTAATTCTTTAAACAGTGAATTGCATTTTATACACAGGTGACCAAAAAGTTCTTCCACTATTTGTTTCAATTAATAGTACACAAATATCAAAAGGAACATCTAACTATGTTGGTAGTCAAGTGGCAAGATTCTGAAATATAAAATCATTTAAAAAACTAATCCCTTATTCAGTATGAAATGATAGGCTGTCATCAGGAGCAGGCTGGCAAAGCTAGGTCCAGATGGGAAACTGGCTGGGCAATAAGAAGAGGTAGGGTGGAAATGATGGGTAGGCTGGAAACGATGGGAACCCAAGGAAAGACATGACTGCTCCCTCTGCTGGCAAGGTTCTCACCTGCTTTAATTTTTAACTAATGAGTAGGCATTTCTTTAATTATTTAGGATCTAGCCAATAAATAATGCAGAATGTTCCTTCCTCAGTCTGTTGCTGTGTGTTTGCACATTTTTGAACTTATGGTGCCCTATTTCACTAGAATAATTTGCCATAGAATTAAGGCTCACATGGATATCTAATGGTAGAATTACTGGCATTATATTTTAATTATTCATAAAATGAAAGGCAAGATTAAGCTATTTAACCTTCAAAATATTCTATTTTACAGTGTATACACATTTTGTATTTAATTTACATATTTAATAATATTATGATAAATTGCTCACCATATCGTACTATAACAAGAACCCTTTATGTAGCAGTAAGATACTATGAAATGAAATATTCTGCAACACAAACATACTAAGTTACACATCATACCATACCAAGTGCCATTCTTCCATGAGTAAAATTCATGACCAGAGAATTCAGCGATAATGCTTGTATTAAAACTTAATTAAAAGATGCAGATAAGTAATTCATTACTTGATTTGTGATATAAATTAATAGCTGCAGTAAGAACATTTAGAAAAAATCTGTTCTAGGATTTTGGCCTACAACCAGAAGCTCCCAGAACAGGAGGGATCAGCTTTTTTTGCCCACTGTTCTCATCTGAATCCTGGCTGAAAAGCTACTCCAGCTCCCAGCTTTCCAGAAGGCTCCATCCCAGGAATCCTCGCCTGCCATTTGGTTTGCTGATTTTAATCTCACAGGACTTTCTTACAGTGGCTCCACTATGCTGAACTGGCACTTGCTCCTAGAAGTGAGTTATTATTAAACTTGTAGGTCAATTGTGGCACTAACAACTCTTTGGAAGCTTTCAGCCACGGTGTACAATTTGCTGGTCTAATTAAATATTAATTCTAAGTGTTACATTCTGTGGCTAAGAGCTTTTATTTTCCATCATCAGTCTGGAAGAGAAAGAGGTTACAAGGCTAATTTAATCTTTTTTTTTCCCTAGCATTAAAGCTTAACTACACAGGCACAAAAACATCATTAAAGATGCAGTATTCCTTTTTATTATGATTATATTGTAATTAATAGAGCAGGTCTAAACAAAAAGATGTAAAATTGGATTCTGAAATTTCAAGGTTTTTAAACAACACCAAAAGTTCATATAAAAATGTTTCTAAGCAAACACTGCACAGAAATTCAATATCCAGTTATTTGAAAATCATTTAAGATGGGAAATACATACGCAAGAATTTAAATATAAAATAGTTTTTCACAAAATTGTTGTTCTTTGTTCTGAAATGCAACAGAAAACAGATAAACCCATATTTAATGCTACATTCACAGGGCATTTTTTTCAAGAACTTGTACTTCTACTTATGCAAAAAAAATAATATCGCTTCAGAAAAACAATACTACTTCCATTTTCTAAGAGAATGACTTGCTTAAAGCAGATAACTACTTCGTCCTGCATTATTTAAAGTCACTCTTCTAATCTTTACTTATCAGTGTCCAAATGGGCTCAATACATGAGCCTCTTCCCTTCTGCTTCCATAACAGTTGTGTCCATGTCTGGACACTGGGCATTATATTAACTACTTAGTCCAGTAGCCAAAAGATTCCATATGCTTGAACAGATGACTATCTCCATACTGTGATGGGGTATTTAACTGTTTAGGTCTAATATTGCAGCTGAAAGATTTAGTTCTAAATCTTACCTAATTTTTTAAAGTTTTCATAGGCATATTTTCAGATTACATACATAAAACGTAAAATAAAATTGCAATGCTGCATATACTCATTAACTTTTAAAGTTTAACATATTCATTTAGGAAAAGTGATTTTTTTTTGATTAAAAAGACAGTGTGTTGATGAGGATGTGTATATAGTGTCCTTCTAAAAAGTAAAACTCGTTAAAATGAGAAGGTTGGTTTAGGTATGCAATTTGATATAGTGAAATCAGTTAAAAGACAATTAACATGTGGGTGCAAAAACATGCTTCAAATGTATACTCTGTTTGTTTTTGAAATGGGTAGTTGTTACCAAATCAGAAGTGGTGGAGCTAGAACACAGCCTGTTGGCAACCATAAACTTATTTTATGAAACAACAAAATATTTCTATTTCTTCTGCAACTTGATTAGCAAATACTATCAACAATAACAGAAACTGGAAACAAAATTACTCAATGTCCCACAATTTAAATTTTGACTCTGAGTTTCCTACTCGATCATCATTTTAAAGATGCTTTTATGAATATCTAGAATATCCAAACCAGAATATTAATATTTGAAAACTATGTGGATAACCCAAGAATACCTGTCATACACTCATGTCTCTCAATATTTCTTTTTATGGTTGTTAAACTGTATTTCTCACATACAACAAAAAGCAACATGCAACATTAAAAAGCAAGTAAAACCCCCCAGTATAGACCATTTAATCTTCACAGTTTCTATTTTGCAGATAATTTCAAAAGGTTGTTTAACTATGATATAGAAACTACATGGTATTTGATCTCAATACAAATTTGTGTGCATTGGCTACCTCATCAAATACCTTTGAAGGTTATTCAGTATTTTACACTTGTGAACTCTCAGAAGTTACAGTTCTAAGGCAGACAATCACTCTTAGCTCCTGTCATAGGAATAAAGATTTCAAACTGTGAGAAATTCACAAGCTATGGGAGTTCACATTTTATAATCCTGTATCAGCAATGGATTCTAAAGCACTCTGTTGCTTGACTTCGAGTTTAGCTGCTAAATTACTCAGTGTGAACACAAAAGGCTATGGATGTGAAAAGGTTTGTTTCTGAATTTTCCTACACTGAAACATACAGTAACTTATGCACTTCAGAGAATTCAAAGCATCAAAACATTAATATTGTAGGAAATTAATTTTTTAACATACTGGATGAAATAATGAAAATACCTTGCTAAACAGAACTTCAGACTCTGAGGACAGGTTCTGCAACAAGACTTATTCATACTGACTTTTCATTAGTCAATTAATTTCCCTTGGTACATGCTGACTAATAAGGTTGTTAGTCCTTACCAGTAATACAGCTTCAAGTTCAAAATAAAGGATGGCTTCAATAAAAGTGTTATGTTTTCTCCCAGTGAAAATAACAACCTACTAAAAAAAGTATTACTTAAGTGATACAAATTTGGGAAGAACAGGAACAGAATTATGAACATTATTTGGTATTTTGGGGGAAAGATGTTTTTGGATTTACCAATGATTTCTAGCAATTAAAGAAGATACCACAATAGGAAAATATTTTAAATTCTATTTTAGGGCTTTTGCAAGTATAAAACAGTGACATTAAAGTCCTTAAGGTCACACTCTGCAGCACAAGAAGCTGTTGTTTTGGGGTTTTTTTAGATTAGGTACTAAACCGCACAGATTATCAACATAGAGAAAAAGTGTCCTTATTAGTTTTTACAATATTCCTTAAATTTGGAAAGTGTAAAAACAAATGAAATCCCTCTTCAGAATGCCCTCCTTGATCAATGCTAGATTTTAAAAATGGAAGTAATTTTCCTTTTTCAAATACACCATCTGATTTCACAGGCAAAATGCATTTTCAAGAAGCAGTAGAAAGACTTGAAAAATAACCTTCCATCAACTATTTTAATCATACTTGTAAGTATCTCAATATTTATTACCTGACAGACAGTGTAAGATAAGAGTATGTTCAATTGGTAGAAAATATCAATCAAGTAAAACTTGTCACACATCATCTGAATAAAATTCATAATTGGGTAAGTTTTTAGTGTCATTTTCTTGAAATCCTCTTCCAGAACAACGTATTCCAATTTTTGTGGTTGAGAAAAGAGAATTTTCTTTTTTCTTCATGCACTGTTTACACTAGAATTTTCATCAATAAAACACAAAGAATCTGTGTGTTCTTTAGTGGACTACAATTTCTATAAATTATTCTGAAAAAAGTCTGTGCACAACCAGATTTTTTGTAAATTTGTGTCTTTTACCAAAATACAGTCTTACAGAAGACTGTGAAGACATTCAGTGTCCTGTCCAACTGGGTGAATGAGCACCACCTTTGGACAGACGCAATTCAAAGTTATTAAATCCAAGACAATGAATAGCTGGAATAATGAAAGAGCGACATTGGTGGATGTGTACCACAGAGGGAAAAGCATCAAGCACAAAATCACTGCTTAATGTTCAGCAGTCATCAAAGAGACAAAGTAGACATTAGAATGTAGAAAAAGCGAACAAACAATAACAGCATTATTGTATTATGTTATTGTAACAAAGTGAAGTATGATTAAAAGAAAGGGACTGTTTAAAAACAGATTAAGGAGGCAGCATGAGAAAAAATACAAAACAATCAGAATACAGAAAAGATAAAATAGGGAGCCTCATCCTATTGTCTCATCAGCCAACAACAAATATATTTATGAAAGGTAAAGGCAAAACTAAACTTTCTGAAAAAGAAAGAAACCAGGTAGATTTAATTTGTGGAACTCCCTGTCACAGTGCAAGATGTGAAGTATTTGGCAAAATGTATAAAAGGAACCAATCTCAAATTGTGTATATATGTATGTTCCATACATATATATGCATTATACATATAAAAATATAACTAGTCTGGGTTGGAAAGACATTGTCCCTGTTGAAAATCAGTACTAACAATTGTGAGTTTTATTTCTTTTTCACTGGAATAACTAGTACTGGGGGCTGATAGAGACAAGATATGGTATGAGTCACTACTAAAAATATATTTTTTCAAGACAAAGACAGGTAAAAATGAAACTATTTTTCTGTATATGTTATGCAGACAAAACCTTGATTAAAATGTGGTTTTTGAACTTAAATTTACCTATATGGAAATTATCCATGTGAAGAATTTACTTGTAAACCACCTAGTTAATACAGTTGGGACGCAAAAAATAATATAGAAAATGCAGAAACAGGAGTTCAGGGAATAAACGTGGAATTTCCTACATCTTCAAAAAAAGTGTGCATTTTCTCTGCCTTCAGTGTAGTGACCTTAAGATTCAACAGAGGAAGCATATGCTAGAACTTACTCTGATCAAATTAAATACATATACAGAAATGCACTTGGAAAAAAAAATCCTTCTCTCTTATTGTCTTGGAAAGAAAAGATATTTTCTTTACTTTTTTAATCCAGCAAGAAACCTCAGCAACAGAATGGTGAGTAGCTGGGTTGTGAGAATGTGAGCAGCTGCTGTTATTATAACTAAAGGTCTGTCTACGGCTTGAGCCTGAGAGACCACATGTTCGGCTGTCCTCTCATCTTGCCATCCTCACCAATTAACTATTAACATGGAGGGCTGTACACATGCTCTCAGGGGCTCTTTAACAGGCTTCTTGGAGAGTGGAACAACTACACAGCAGGGCTCTGGGAACTGAGTAATGTGGGGTATAAGGAACCCTCAGCAGCTTTGCTCCTCCTAATGACAGTTTTCTCCATAGTTTAGTGCTTAAAGAAGGATACATGAAGTTTAACAATTTAAAAAAAATTTTAATGCTCTCATTTGTTTAAGGCTGCTAAGCAAAGATTCTGGAAATGTGTGTTTTTTTTTTTTTTTTATTCAGAATATTGTAGCACTTATTGTATAACAATTCTGTAAAATTAATTTTTTTTTTTTTAAAAATGAGATATAATTTCAATCCTAACTCCATGGGAATTGATTTATATGGAATTTAGAAACACAAAACCAAAATTAACTTCCCAGGTAAGTTTGCAACAAACAAAAAACTTAGTCCTTCAGACTGTTTCTCAGAGTCACTTCTGGACTTCTCTAAAATATTATCACACCTTTTATTGACATAATATGTAAAAAAGAACACATTACAACTGATTGTATGTCCCAATTACAGACAGGTAATTCCAATGTGTAAAAAGAAGGATGCTAGATTTACATTCACAAATTCTATACATCACATTAAATTTTACTGTCAATCTTTTTGAAGGCAAACTGCCATCTAATATTTAAAAATAGCTAAGTAGGGAGATGGAGGTTTGTCCTGCAAAAGAAATATTCATATACTTTTGATCACAACAGTAAAACCAGAAAATCAAGTTTCTTTATTTTCAAAGCAGTAAGTGCATCAGGTATCTATACAAATAACATTTGCAAGGTATTCAAACACCTTTACAAAATGCAATACATAGTGAGAGTCACGTACCTATCAAAGACAGGATTTAATCTAACGATAAACTCATCTACTATGAAAACATTTTGCATAATATGAGGTTTTATCCAGTACTTTTTTACTATAATCACATCAAATTAATATCTAAAATTATAGGTTCTCTGTTCATTGTGAATAATAATTTTGCTTTTGTAAGTTACATTACCACTTGCAGAAAAAAAGACTATCTACATTTTTCCTTTTGCTAAAGAAGTTTATTTCCAGAAGATACATTTAAATCTCCATATACTCTCAGGAAAGGTGTGATTAGCAGCTTCTGATTTGGCAGCTGGGAAAAATACTCTGACACCATAACTGACTTGCTTCTGTCCCAACACAAGGGAATTTAGAATTAAAGAGTAAACCTGTATCTTTCAATTCCTGGTTTTAAAAACAAGATCACACATCAAAATAATGAGCATGACAGATGAAGACAGTGGACTGAAATATCTTGTACTGAAACTCTAAACAGTGTTCTGAAGGCAGTGAAAAAGTGCACAGAGATGTTGTTATGAAAAAAAATAAAAAAGATTACTAGCAGGATTGTCTTTGCTTTTTTACAGTTTCTGAAATTTTGACAGTTTTTCAAAATAGACTAAGAGCCACATAAGGCATAACTGTACCTAAAATGGTTTTGTGCTTAGGTTTTTGTAGATTTTGCAGCACAACTGTCCCACAAAAGTATAGGAACGCTACAGTGAAGCTATGTTTTAACTTTGACCTTTGAACAAAAAGAGTTTTCAAAATTGCATTTGTTTTCTTACTATAAACTTTAAATTTCTGTTAACTGATATGTCAGCTATGAAATATAGTAAGGACAGTGTTCCTACCTGGATAAGGTGAGCAGGCACTGTGATGATGCAGGCTGACAAAGACTTTCTGAGGAGGGCACGGAGAACATACAGAAATTTTGTAAGGCTATGAATATTTTCAGGAGTATCACTGCTACAGATGTCATCACCCCACAACATGGAACCCAGACTTTGGATTCCTATCCGCAAAATATTCTTTTGTTTTTTCTATTGAAAAAAAAGCGCCACTTGTTATTTTTTAAACATTAAGAGGAAAACATAATGCAATATTTTTAAAAATACAATTTATAGCATTCTTATCCATAATAATTATGTAGTTTACATAATCATAGTTTAATCTCACATGATCTTATAAAAATCACAAATGAAATGGCATTTTTTTCACTATCATGCTATGTCAGATAAGTAAGTACAAGTGTAAGAGACAGCACGGAAATACCAAAACCTACTAATTTGCATTTAAAACCAGCTAAATATAAGTATATTTTGACTCAAAATCCAATCATACTATGATTTTTCGTTTCCTTTCTCTCCTCCATCCCTGTCTGACATGCAAAAGAACCTCTTCTCCCGGCTCTAAACTGGTCTGCTGGAAGGGCCTGAGAGTAATCAAACACAACTTTTCCCTCTATTTTCAACTGTGCTACTTTCATAACCTGACTATTCTGACTGTTTGCTCCAGTTTCACTTTTTCTGCTACTTCAAATGAACAAGGTCAGTGGCCTACCTCACCAGCGCATGGCCCTTTCACTATTTTAGAATTCTCTGTATCGTCTACATTCCTGTCAACTCCTTCCAACTAATGAAGGAAGGTTTACCCACAGCTATGGAGAAACAGTCTGATGGAGACATCAGCAGATTGTCTCTTAAGGACTACACTTTTCTGAAAGTCCTTGACATGAGTGTTTCTGGATCTGCTTTAGCTAGCTACTCGGTACTAGAATCTAAGCTGTTTTGACATGTAAAATTCTAAACAGCCTCCCGTGTTACCTACCTAAAGACTGTTTGCTGCCCTGCAGTACGCTGGCAGAAGAGCATCCAACAGAGGCAGTGGCTAAGAGAAAGCCCCTTTTCTGAAGCGGCAGATTATGAAGCCAGAGTTGTAATTTTATGTAATTTATGCAAAGTGAAATGTCATCTCTCATGATGATAAATCTTATTTCTGCTTATATGATGTGACCTTTTCTGGTGATCTTTGAGAAGGATTTTAGGTATATTTGCTATCAGCAGCTCAGAGGGAGACAATAAGCACCACTGTTGAAAGACTTCCTGTACAAGGTGATCAAAGACACATTTCTAGAGGTCAGGGCTCATATTTAAAGGCCAGCTTTTTTTTTTTTTTTTTTTAAATAAATATAAAAAAATACTCATTTAAATAAATAAAAGCTTCCAATGTACTTTTCATTATAGAAAAGTGCTTTGATAAACTGTAGATATTAATTTCCACCAGACGGAATGAATGGTAACTATCAAGCACAAAACACTGCACAGCTGCTCTGGAAATCCAGAGGAAAGGTTTTGACAAGACAAGAGGCTACTCTTATAAATACTTCCTTCTCCGTATTGGGAAGACAGAGCCTGAGTTGTGAAACACGGTTAGTACCACATGGCTCTGCACTGATCCAACTCTCACAGCTTACGCAGTGAGCTGATCTGCCAATTAGCTTACAATCTTTGTGAAACTCTGGTGGATTCTGTAGTCTTGGGCTTTGCAGGCTTGATTTATGTAAAGTTAACTTTTTACACTACTGTATGAAGATCAGGATAATAGTACAGGATAATATGACACAATCTGATTTCTCTGTATAATTGTTAGGCTTGGATGTTCAGAGTTTTAAAAGGAATAGGAACAATAGACACTAGTCTAATATTCTTTAATGACTTCTAATCAGAGCAGATTTGTGCCTTTCTTGATGTGTGGTTAAGCAATGGTACAAAATCAGGCATTTAAAAAAAAGTATTTTATCCAGATATATCAGATATTGACCATGAAGATAAAGTATTCTGGCATTTCAAAATTTCAGAGCAAACATACATAAAATTTACAGAAATTTTTTTTAATGAGGAAAATATTTTTTTCTTATCAAGAACATCCATAAGAACAACATACAGAGAAAAAAATGTATCAGAATATCAGTTCTCTTATCGGATAAGGGATGACAGATGCTTGTTTCACAGTATTAAATCATAAGAGTTGTAAAAGATAAAGCTATTCAAACACCAGATAATATCAGATGTATTTATTTTGGCCAGTAACAGAATTTCTACCAATATGTTTCTGTCAGGCCCACAAGGCCCTGACAAATGGCTTATTCCTTAACTGAAATATAAGAAAAGCATGTCTAATATTCTGTAACAAGCCTGCAGTAACTAGTAGGATAATGTTTTTTTAGATATACCACTAGATCTTTTATATTCTCATTAGTTTTGAAGTTTGGATTTTTTTTTTTACCTTTCTCATGTAATTTCTGCAACAATGTTTGCTTTGGCAGCAAGAATTCTGATTATGAAGAATTAAAAATCCAGCTCCAGGCAAACAAAAAGCTATGCCCTCCAACTTTATTAACCTTGACAATCACCCAACTTGAGCTCCAAAGTATACCAAAGATATGTTAAGTAAATATATTTGCTTACGAAAGTTCTGTTATCAAACATGATAAAACCAAATATTCTGAAACAAACAAGTGCTATTCTGTATGACTTAAAACCATGCTCAATTTATAAAGGATTCATACTTAATGATCAGCAGCAAAGACTTACTAGGAGGTTTTAGAAAGGATGTAAAACTGGTGCTCATACTTCTGGGTTATAGGTCATTCGTACCCTGAATTTCCAAATAGATCTTGGCAAAGATGTTCCAGTCAGTGTGAACAAACAGGTAATTGCTTTGGTTAACCAAACCTTTCTTTAGCTTAATACTTCAATCAGGAATTACTGTCCTAAGGCCCACAAAGTCATGCAGGACAGTCAACCTATGATGGCCAACAGCAGATGATCCTATAAAACTAATGTTAACTAATCATACTAGATGCTAGAGATGCTTGACCATTTTATCAGAGGTCTACTAAACCTCTAGTGGTAGTTTTCACTAATTTTCCTAATAGTGTTAAACCTGTTAGCTGGGGTGAGTCACACTCTGCTCATTTTTCCCCAGACTCCTCTCCAAATACTAGTAAAAAAGGAGTAGTAAGTCATTGGCATACTGATGTGAAAGTACCCAAAAATATTTGAAAGTTTTACTAGCCAGGTTAAACTTTTCCTTTGAATCCAGATCCAACAAGCAACACATTTCTATAGACCTCTATAGTCTACAGATTTTGAAAGGATTATACTTCATAGTACAAAAAATGAAGCATTAACGGCATCAGCTTCTGTCATTCACAGACAGTGATTAACGAATCTACTTAAAGTCAGTACATAGATCTCTTGGAAGTTCATGTACCTCCCTGCTACATTTTGGCTCTTGCAGTTTTCTCCAAACTTCATGAAGACCACTGCCAATAGGACCTGCCCAAAGGGGAGAGGATTATTTGGGGGGGAAGCACATACATGCACAAACTTCTCAGAACCTTGTATTATTATTACATACAGGAAAGGACACGGCTCCAGAAAAATACAGGCTGGTCCCTTCTCTACAATTTTTGCATCTGGCTACTTAGAAAGTACTTATGGAGTCTCAGTAAATAGAAGGGAATACAGAGTAGCCCAGAGGTGAATTTCTCATAGATTTGGAAAATAACAAGATCCAAGGTGTGTTCTGGACCATAACTACATTCAACTCTGGACATATTTTGAAGAAGTGTGTATTATATATTGCTTCTAAACGTACAAAATTTGAGTGTACAAAGAAAGATGATGCATAGGGAAAAGAGGAAACTTAAAGTAACAGAAACTGCTCCAGGAAATCATATGCATTATCTCCCTTGAAACAGAAACAACTACACAAGTGCTAATGGCTTTCTAGATGGATAAACAGGCCTGAAAAAGGACTCTTTCTAACTTCTAAAGCTTCACCTCAGAAACTTATAAATGTCATTTACCAAACATATACTTTTAAATTCATCTGAGTTAAGGTTCTGGTTTTGCTTTATTGACACTAGTAAGACATTCTGTAACAATGAACAAGTACTGCAAATAACTATCGATGATGTTTAATTCTTCCCTGCTTGCAAGCAAAAAACCCAAAAATATTGGCTGTGATCAACCTTCATATTCTTTTACACATAAAAAAATTTCAGGAATATATATATATATATAAAGTAAAATAAGAAACACCAGCCTAATCTCTTCAGCAGGAGGTTGTTTGCTGGCTTGAAGGCTGGCAGGGTGTTTGTTTCACTCAGTGCTGCTCTTTGCAGCCAGCAAGCTCTCGGGCTTCCCCAGGACCTGTCACCGTGCAGGAGGAGCATCTCTGCACACCGTGCCTAGGGTAGGATGACAAGCCTGTTGCCATGGCTACCACAGCGAGTGGGGAGAGGTGCCTGTCAGGGACCAATTTACTCCTCCAGACTGGCACTGCCGCCAAAGGGAAGGCAAGCTCTCCCATAAATCTCAGCAGACGCTAAACACTGAACACAAATAACCTAAATTTACACACAAGTGTTCTGTGCAGGTAACATTTCTAAAACATACAGATAGACACAAAAATATCCATTCCAACATTATCTTCTCTGTGAAAATGATTTCTAAAATATTCAGCTGGTAATAGTACACAGTCTTGTATTATATTCTTTGAGGCTCTCCAGCATCTCTACTAATTAACTTCTGTAGCAACATTTGTGTTGTACAACAGTAAAGATAATTACCTATCAATTAAGCATCAATATATATGATTTATTATTTCATTTCCATCAACTCCAAAGGACTCACATACTACTGAATATGACAATGAATAATAGATAAGGCACTGCTCAAATTAGAAGAGGCTTTCAGCCGATTATGCTTAAAATGTTTTTGATTACCCACAGTCTGATTTACAAAGAGTACAGAGATTTTTAGAAGTCTGGTAAGCTGTTTTGATTTGTAAGTTGAAATAGCATTCTTATTTCTTTACTTGCGTTTCTACATAAAGATGCACACTATTTAATTCATTAAAAATTCACTCCACTCCAGTTAAAACAACACTGAAGAAATCTGAAAGTTTAAGATTATATGTTCAATCTCAAGAGTCTTGAACACATTAATGCTAAAAGCAATAGTTTGAAAAAAATACTGTAGAGGAAAATGTGTTTTGCTTAATTACATTATATTTGGCAATCCATTTATTAGCTAATTGGACAGAATATGCATTTTACTAATGTTAGTTTACAGTTCTTTCTTGCATGGTCTGCGTATCTGTAACAGGTAAAAACTCCAAATGCACATTAAAATATGAACCACACTATTTACTTTGCTTGTTTACTTTAGCAATGCTTAGAAACAGCTTGTTCCTTGTTACTTTGCCCAAGACCTTCTTGTGCCACCCTTGAAAATTCAGAAAACAACGTTAGAGGATTATAGAAGAGTATGAGGGTCTTCAGTACCTGGGGATCAGAGCCATCAAACCCCTCCTGGTAAATGATCCTCTGAATGGACTGAAGCAGCCTTATGTAAGCACTGTTCATATTACTGTTGGTGAGAAGAAATAGTTTAGTATTTTAATTTTAATATTTTAGTATTTTATATTTATATTTAATATTATATATTTTAATTTTAATATTCTGCTATGTGTCTCTAACAGGTGTATTAAAAATAAATATAAGTAGGTGCAGCTTTCAGTTCAAAAGCGACATACAGAAAAAAGTGTTATAGAAGAAAAAAACCCAAACCTCTTTGAATAAAGTTGACATTATAAGCAGTTGTGATTTCTTCATGTTAACTAGTTCAGTGCTCAGACATTTAGTGAAAGCTAAAATCTCTAGGGATTAAGATAACTTAATTATGTCAGGCTCACTTACATCTAGGAGATTAATGATTTAATGTATCAATTTAAAGTTGAAACCATTATAGCACAGTACTAATCTTCTATAACTGACAAAGATCTACCCAATTGTTATTCCAAGTATACCTAATCGACATCCTGATGAACAGAGTTGACTTTCTATTACTGAAAACTTTCATATACACAACTGCTAAAACAATCAAAACTAACAAAAAAAAGACACAACATTTTCACAATTAAAAAGCTCATGTAGTTAACGTGGTTTATTTTTTTTAGTTTTTTTTTTTTTTTTTGATACCACACCAGAGCATAAGATACATTCTGCTATGCTACAGTTCTATTTTGTATCTATATACTATAGGTATTATTACTGTTTTATTTGCATGACAGCAGAATTGTGAGGTAGAATTTCTTTTATGTATTATTTAGAAAATATAATATTTAAAAAAAAGGCAAATCAGTGGCTAAAAATGGATTTAAGCAGACTTCAAAGAAAAGTTTAGTAAATAGTCTTGTCAAAGTCTTAGAAGGTCCAGCTCCTGCACATTCAAAGCACTTCTTCAGATATCCATCCCAGCCATGCTCTCCAGTCCACAGGCTAAGAAACACAAAGGACAGAAAGTCCTAATCTTTACTTTAAAAAAGCAAGCCAGTTGTTCGCTTTTAAGAGAGACATACTGTTTTCTTAAATCCCATAGTGCATACTGGCTTGTGTGTCTGGATTTGATGTAGGTTCCTCACTGCAGCTAAGAGTTTAAGCCATTCTGTCTTTCCTAGCTTCAGGGTTTCCTTCTAGTCTCACTAAATACCATCAGGGGTTGTGGATTCAAACCTTTTTGTGTACTTCCTGGGAAATATGACAGGCTATTTTGAAAATTTTGCCTCTAAAAATATTCTTGCTCTAATCAATTTGCATGTCTGGTCTGATAACAGCCCAGGTTGGAAAGGACCTTGAAAGATCACCTGGTCCAAACATTAATGAAACTGTTCCCATTATTTTAGGAAGAACCAAAAATGTTGTCCAAATGCATTTTACTAATAATACCTAAATAAACCCAAATAAACCTGCTTTCATAATTTTGCACAGGAGAGAAGACAACTTTTCTGAGAAGTGTTTAAGAGTTGCAAACATCTGTCTTTTACCCCACTGCTTTAACTCAGAATTCTACATTTCCTCCAAGAAAACAGTCTCAACCCAAACCCAACCCCCACAATGATATATTTAGGTTATAAAGTACAATCAAAAGTGTCATATAGTCATAATAATTTCAAGTTTTGAAATAGTGTCAGAAAACATTATGAGATGACCTTGGATACAAATAAAGGGGAGAGTTTCCAAATTAAACTGTTTATTTATTTTCAGATTTAGTACCCTAGAAAGCTACTGGTTAAACTGAGGTACCTTAATAATTTAATGCTCTCTATGAAATTCACAGCTGAAAATAAATGGCCATATATAATCTCAACATGACATTTAACAAGTAAAGTTCGCCTTGCTATACAAGAGTATCTCAAACAGAAAAGAAAGAGTAAATATTCACTTATGAAGTCAATTACTTTCCTAGCATTTAGCTGCAAAAGGAAGGCTGTTAAATGTTATACCTATACCGTCTTGCAGGTGTCAGTTTACAGGGTAGGTGGAGGGGAAGAGGGCTTTAGCCTCCACGCTACCCAGAATGTGTTGTCTCCATGTCTTCACATTACTGCAACACACACACAATCCTTGTTGCTTACACAGTGCTGTGATTTCTTCCCAGCTTTGCCAGAGCTGGAGAAAATCTGCAGCACTTCACAATAACCAGAAGCATTCATGTATCCTTTTGGATATTCCTTTATCCTTTTGGAAAAGATAGAAACTGCTGCTCTCCAACATTACGAAGTAGTTTGCAACTATCTTGTAGCCACAGCCAGGAACACAGTATGTGTAATATGAAAAGACGACTGTAGTCTTTGTCATCACAAACTAATTTTCAAGTTTGTGTATCTATCACTTATTTTGCTTATGAGTATTACCATGCTATCTATAGGGATGCCAGAGAATATACTGCAATCACAATACTTGCCAATTCCTGATTTGTTACTAACTTGCTTTTAAAAGTTAGTGGATAAAAGAATAAAATACCTAAAGCATTAGCAGAATTAAAGGGTCCCAAAATGAAAGCAAACAAATAAAAGAGATCGTCAATTAATCCATCAGAAAAAGCTTTGCAGCAAAGAAAGAATTAAAGAAAATAATGTAATGCCTACCAAATTTTTTTTAAAAAAATTAAAAATAGGTGCTCTTCTACTTCTTGATAAAATGTTAATGGTTTACTTGAATTTGAACCATGCTATGTAAATAAGGACATGAAAAATTTATGGAAACACAGTTTATAAAAACAAGTTGCATTACCCTTCTGGCAATGTTTATCATAATATTTAAGAAAGGAAGTAAGATATTTCTTATTTTCTAATTTCTAGTCTTTTTTTGGCTTTGTTACTAAACACCATTTAATTCTGATAATGAGTTTAAACAATTCCTTCTTTACCCTTTTTTTTTTGTTTAGCAATTTAGTAATGGATAAAGCAGGGGCTGGCAAGAAGGTATCCTAGTTACAATGGAGCCTCTGACTTCTCTGTTGATAGTTTCTAAGCAGTTAACAAAGGTTAGGTTATCAAGGGTATGACAAATAGCCTTATTATGTATAAGGAGACCCCATTAGGCACGACAGTTAAACCCGTTTTATCTAAATTTATCGGTAAATCTAGACTCTAGACAAATTTATTCTTTTTCAAAAGCACATACATTCTTAAGGTAAAACTTATGGGTATTATTGAAAAACTACTGCTTAATTATTTTAGTTCCCTTGATTATCAAACTTTCTCTTTTGGTAATTGCAAATGAACAACAAGGGTAGAAGTAGAAGGGTAGAAAGTAAGCCTTTTCTGTGATGCACAGTTATCACAAAGGATATTTCTGCCTTCCTGTTAAGTACCAGCTTTAGCAATGCAACGAAAAGGACACCAGAATATCCTAGCAACAACAACTGGAAAACAGTTGCTGTCAGCTGCATAACCCCATTAACCTGGTCCTAGCATTAGGGCCAGGACATAACTGCCCTCCCCTAAAATAAAAAATAATGAGATAAGAAAGAGAAGGTTTACGTCTTCTTTTGGCACCAAACACCCAGTCCCATTTACTACTTCCTTTAGGAGAACAGACTTCCTAATCTGGTTTCAATTAATGTTTATCATGGGCCAATGAACTTCTACCTATCTTGAGTGATTATCCAAAAGGGGACCTGTAATCTAATTTAGCCATCAGGTACCAGAACTGCAGAAAGGAGAGCAAACACAGTACTCCTCATCTCCCTCCATCAAAAAGCAGATACACACACGTGTGCAAAAGCACAGGAAAGAAAAGAAAGACTGATTCAGACTTTAAGGTGAACAAATGATGTATATAACTTCCAAATTGCAAAGTAAAAGCCAGTCAATAACTTAGTTCTGTCTAATCAGTCACAGAATCTCCTTTCTTTGCAAGTCCATAAATAAGCCAAGTGCTTGTGTGGATAGGAAGAGAGGGGACATGAGTTCTAAAAAGGGCCAAGAGTTTCTGGCCCAAATAAAGCCTCTACCTCTCTGATTCTGCAAGGGAAGCACTGTAATTATTTTGCAATAGACATTAGCTACAATTTCAGAGACAGTTCACTCACTGACGAACAGTTTAAATAAAATAGGTTTCTTAACATGATGCTGGAGAATTAGAAGCACCAAGATGATTTGGTCCTTTTAACAAATACATGTTCTTATGCCACAACACATTACAAAGGACCTTGCTTATTAAAAGATGCAGCACTGTTTTTCCAAGGATTGTAAAATATATGTTCACTATACTCACTGTTTCTGTCAGGAGAGTATAAACTGTACAGGAAAATGTGGTATGTTGCTTTTCTTGTATATTTTCTGCTGTAACTGTATAACCTATTCTTTGTTATCACTTCCCAGAGTGGTGAAAGGAAAGCAAAGGATTTTTCTTCTTGTTCCCCATCCCCTCCCAAAGAAAAGAAGGGTGGGGGAAGAGAACTGTTCCAAATTTCAAGGAGGAGAAGTGAAACCTAAGGCCTCCAAATCTAGTCACCTTCTCACTGAAAAAGAAAGGCTGGTCAACAAGGTGAATTCTAAGTGCATCTAACAAGTTATAGATTAAGTACATTCTTTGAGGAACATTATTTACATACAAAAGTAGCAGATCTCTACCAGGAACAGAAAAAAACCCACCCAAAAAGTAAAACACTTAGGGAACACCTTGCTCAGATCAGTACCTATGATAATTTAATCAAAAAAGTGCAATTAAAAAAAATATACTGAGCTTCTAAAATCTTTCTTTACAATTACTAGCTTGTCATTGCAGAACATATAGCTTATAACCTCAATATAGAATGTGTGTATGTTGGGTTCAGTACACTTTCCATGATGACTACATAATTTAAGGTGCCTCCTCAATGGCTGTAGTTACAGGGCTATGACAATTTATTTCTTAATAAATTTATTTCTCTGAACTTAAACCATGCTGTGCTCTGCTACATTACAAATATTTAGAATGGATCATGCTAACTAAAATAATGTGGAGATATTTTGAGAAGACAGAACAGTTTTTCTTTTTTTAGTTCACTAATTCCTAATTTTTTGTGACTTCTGATACTATAAAGAGGTATCATCCATCAATAACAATAACATTTACTTATGGAAAATTATATACTAGGCAAAACTATCAGTTTCCACTTCCTCCTCAACCTCCATATTCATGACAAAAGCAGAACATTCTTAGATTAAAAAAAAGCCACAAACCACACCGCTGATTTTGGTCTGCTCTCCTACATGATTTAAGAGAAAATTGCATTGAGAAATGTCTTTACTGATACATATCTTGCAAAGTATACCCTTTAGAAAGTCATGAAATCTTTCACATCCTATAATAAACAGCCTATTAATGTAAATTATTTCAATAATGAACTATGCCCTTTCTTAAAAATGCCTCATTTTTGAATGATTTGTGTTCTTTCGATAAATTAAATTGAAAAAATCATATTTTAGAGATTTTCAAGTAATTTTGTAACATTTTTTTTAGTTCATTCCAGGCTATCAGTACTTTTTTTGAGGTATTGTCAGCCTAATAGATTACAGAGATTTCGTAATGCCATATAGGTAATTAGCATTATGTGACCAGGTGTTTCTTTGGTTATGCATCTAAGACCATAGTCTGAGAACTTTATGTTTAAGAAATTATACCCTCTAAGTGAAGACATGCTAACTAGCCATATCCATGCTCCCAGTTCACTGTAACACAGAGTAAAAGTGTCATGGTTTAGGCCCAGCTGGCAATTAAGCACCACGCAGCCACTCGCTCACTCCTTGCCACTGGTGGGATGGGGAGGAGAATCAGAAGAAAAAGGTAAAATCTCGTGGGCTGAGATAAGGGCAGTTTAATAGGACAACACAAGGAGAGGAGAAATAGTAATAACAATACTAATAAGAGAACATACAAAGCGAGTGAGGCACAATGCAATTGTTCACCACCCGCAACCCGACGACCAGCCCGTTCCCGAGCTGCGATTCCTCCCTCGGCCAGCCCCCCCCAAGTTTATATACTGAGCATGATGTATATGGCTAGTTCAGGTCAGATGTCCTGGCTGTGTCCTCTCCCAGCTTCTTGTGAAAATTAACTATATCCCAGCCGAACCCAGGACAAAAAGAGGTTAGCTCAAGCTCTCAGTGGGACCCTTCAGGCAATCAAAGATGAGGTCTAATACAAATTGTTGACTTCTATTGGAAGGGTTAACTGGGACTATCGTATTACTTTCTTTCAAATCATTGTCTAGTTAATCAAGAGAACAGAAATTTTTACTATTCTATGATAAATTGAACTTAGCTTTAGAAGCCAGAAGCACTGTGTTGTTTTTCCAAGCAGTGATGCCAACAAAATAATATCCTTTCCCTCTCCCTTTTATAAACTTTCTTTAATGAAATCACCCTGACAGGGCTGTGAGCTTGTTTTCATTCCTTGAGAAAGGAATCCTTCCTTCAGAATTCCATTACAATATTTGTAAAAAATACAGTACAAGTCTGTTGGGTTTCTGTAAAAGCATAAATGTTTTGAGACCAGTGAAATAATTGGTAACATTCATACTCAGTATTGGATTTAATACACTGTGACTAATGTGTATTAAAGAATCACTGAAGATAGGAATGAAAAGGACCTCAAGAGGTCAGGTAGTCTATTTTCTTGCCCCAAGGCAAGACGAACTACATCTAAACCATCTCTGACAGATATTTACCTAACTTGTCCTTAGAAATTTTCAATGATGGAGATTCTACAATACTCCCAACTGCAAGGCAACTTCTTCTTGTGCTAATCATTAGAAAAATATCTCATTCCCAACCTGTATTTCTACCACTACAGTTTACTGTAGCCCCTTACTGCTTGTCCTACCCTCAGCAGACAACAGAGTTACTACCTTCCGTATGTCAGTTTTTAACGTGCTTAAATTTGTCTAAGAACTTCCATTCTTCCATTACGGACCATACGTCCCGGTTCTAGAAGTATACCCATCTTCACACCCTTCTCTAACTGATACAGAGTTTTCTTGAAGGATGCTACCAAAAGCTGGACAGCCTTGTAATGGCTGAGCAGAACAGAAGTACTTTGCATGTCTTTCACATTAACTTCCAGTTTACCACCTCCATGCTTTTAAAATTATGCTTCTTGGTAGCACTAATCACACAACACTGCTAATATATTTTACGTTCAAGATACTTTATAACCCCAGGTCTTCTTCTGGAGACCTGCTACACTATTTTTTATTTGTTCAACTAATTATTCCTACTAGTATGATATCTGGCATGTGTTCACTGAATTCCATATAGTTTATTCCAGATCACCGACCTAAATCTTCTTGAATTCTAATTCCATTATCTAATCTGCATGCAATTATTCCTTCCACTTTTTCCCAAGTTTGACATTATGACCGTAACTTTATGACTGACTGCACCCATTGCTCAGGATACATATCAAGCCAAATTAGTACTAGATTATTACCAGACCCAACACTGCGATAAAGCCTGGTACTTCACTCAGGTTCAGCTGTGACTCAGTGACAGCTTATTTAGAAGATAAGGATTTAACAATCAACATGACAAAAAGAAAACTGTCAAACCAGTCTATGTTCCTCCTTTGACAAGATAACAGACTTCATCAATGCAGAATATCTCCTGTTTTATTTTAGAGCCTTTTGACTCTACCCCAGTTGAATACCCATAAGCAAACAAAGGAAACACTGGGTATACTGGGTGAAACTACCCTAGAAGCTTAAAAATGGATTATATTATTTTTTCTGGTATTTTTCAGAGCACAGTTGTTATCCCACAGATGTCTTCACCTTCTCTCCTTAAAGACAGGCATTGCTTTGGCCTTTTTGACTTTGTGGAACTTTGACAATTCTTTACATTTTACTGATGAACTTCATTAGGTCCCAGCTTGAAAACATTTATGCATTTTCTAACCTGGTCTTTCCTTACGTAAATTGGGTTGTCCAATTTGCTGATAGCAACTGTGCTAGGTGCACATCAATTTGGGTTTTGGGGTAACGGGAAAAGTAGCTTTTCTCTACTTCCATAATTTTTTAAAAACTCCCGTTGTACAACACTGATGAACAGAAGTTGAAATTCTAATTCATCTTATTTTTAAAATGTGTCTCCAAATTGAATGACTGTAATTATGGGAAACTTAAATCTTCAATTTCTCTATGGGGAAATAAGCTTTATTTCAGAGGCAGTAATTCTGAAAAATTCTTCTCACTTTGTCTTAACCTTGACCTAGTGCAACCTTTTTAATACAGGGAATCCAAAACCAGTGGTGTTTGTGGTCAGGAAAGACAATAATCAAAGTTAGAAAACAAATGATCTACTGTAAATGAAGAGTCGTACACATCTCTTCACAGTTCCCACAGATTTCTGTCTGAGAGTTCACTATTCCTAATGTGTTTCTTATTCCTCCCTATTCCTTATCACATTGCATTGTGGTCTAAGAAAACAATGTTTAGATGGTGGCTGTCTGTTACCTTGGGACCTGCCTTTACTCCCAACAATACAATTCTTTCATTTCCTCAGGAGAGACTTCTTGAAGGAGACCCATGTTGTGGATGCAGGGAGAATTAAAGGAGATAAGACTTCCAAAATCCATCTTTATCTGATCATGTTCCTTACCTCATCACTCTGTGCTCTACTAATTTGCCAAGCAAATTAACTAAATCTAATCTTTCTGTTTGATTAAAACTAAAAGTAAGAATTCATACGGTAAGAATGATGAGGTTTTGTCAGTATAGTCCACAACGAAAATATCAGAGTTAAGTGAGGCTTATAAAATCAAATGCATAAAAGTTAAAGTCCATTTCCTATACTATACATACGAGTTAATTTGATTTTAATGTAAAATGTACAAATATTTGACAGCCATACAGTTAATGGAATTAAGCCCAGAGTCATGAGACATTCTAGTTAGCTAGAGAAAAGACAGAAAGGGAGTTAAATTGCTCAATAACAATATAAGCACTTGCAACCTGTCAGATAGTCTTTTGTCTATCCTGTATGGCCCTGTTACTAAAAAAAAAAAAAAATTAAACATAATATAAAGTTGGTTCAAATATTTACCATAGAAAAAATAAAATGCAAGTTTTCTGCTTTCTCCTGAAAGTGTATTTTTTTTAAAACATCACAACAACACGTAACACAGAAGTAAATTACAAACAGACTTGGATTTTGCTTTTTTACAGCTCTAAGAAAGGTGCTTCATACTGCACTTCCTTCATGAATCTCAGTTTTTATATTTGAGTGTACTGTAATGAAAATCAGTCACAATAAAGCATACTGTACTACCACTTCCAGGAGCTGGCCCTATACACTGGGATCTATAAAACTAGGTATTATATAAATTAAATGACTGGGCAGAACAAAGAGATTGCTAGCCCATATTTGATGTTTGACTTGACTTGAAATGTCTCCAAGAAAGATACAATGAATATGTGTGCTACAGGGTAATATGAGTCTTTGCTACTGTCACTCATTTCCTCTTGGTCTTTCTTAATTCATTACTGATAGACATAAATGATAATGTTATCCATTCAAAGAGGAGTTTATGATTTTCTCTGGAATTAGGGGTGTTGTGTAAGACATAATTAGTGATTGCAATTCTGTTTACAGTATTTTGTATTTTCCTTAGGTGAAGCTGTAGGATGTAAGAAGTAAAAGTCACACAATAAACTAATCTGATATAGCATTCTAAGCTATGTAGGTCAAGGATGGTCTGTCTTCTTAGCCCTAAAACCTGTATGGATATCTTCCTAAAACTGATAGCTACCTGACACACACATTTCTGAAAGCTGATGGGCATGGTGCTCAGGGAATAGTTCACAGACAGATAGTAATAGTTTTCCCCAGTCCCCACACTCAGCTGTCAGTAGGGCTGGACCGAACATGCAGGTGCATCCTAGACTGTCCTAGTAATGTCTGCCTTAATTGTCCCTGCCAACTTGCTTGCTCCCACGGCTGAGGAGTCAGAGTACTGAGCTGTCTGTGTGCCACAGCAACTTTGCTGCCAGTCATGGCATGTAGCACTGACATGAGAACCACAGCTGAACTGCTTGTGAGCCATGCACGGCTACAAGATTTTTCAAGCAAGTGTGTAGATACAAAAATATCCTTTACTACTAATATGCAGACAGAATTTGAACACACAACAGAAGCATGTAGTTTTAGAACTTACCATGGTTTCATTTTAGGCTGTAAAGACAGTTCTTCAGGAAGGTAAAAACTGTGCCAATTTCTGGACTGAAACAGTTCTGGAGGCATTGTTTTAGAAACATCATAATAATGGCCAAACTTTGTAGATGTTGGGCTGGCCTGTGGAAACCACAACACTGATTACAATAACCTATTAAATTATTATCTGTCAAAAGAAAATTATTAACTAGCAATACACTTGAAAGAAACTTCTAGTTTTCTTCCTATTCAGCTTAAGTGTAAGCTTCAAGTAGAACAACATTATAATATTTACTAAGTTTTGGTTCCCCTGTTGACATTCAATAATTTTTCACACAGAACTGAACCCTTGCTATTCCACGTTGCATCACCAACTGCAGTCAGATACTTCAAAGAATGTATTTTTCCACATGTTCTAGACGTATGATCACAAATTTCAAAAGGCCAGACATATGAAATGTGCAGACCATGATGCGTTCCACCTATCTGATTTTTCAGTATCTGGGAATTATACAGTATTACAGAAACATTTTCAGTTGACTTTGAAAATGTTTCGCTTTGTTTATTTATGATCAGTAAGAAAAAATACCATTGCATCTCCATATATTTGAGTTTAATAGAAAATTGTAAAAAAGAGGAAATAGTTAAAAGTACTTTTAATTTCTTGAATTTTGAGTGAATAGCAGGTTGAACATTACACAGATATCACACACAATAACCATGGTTTACTATAATGAAGATACTTTCTTATCAGCTCTCAATTTGGGGTATATAAAACATCCTAAACATCCCAAATATGTCATAACAGGAATTACACATTTTTAATATGTTTTGCTAGTAAATAAACAGAGGAAATAAATGCGTATTTTTGTTCCACATCAATGGAGTTCACTGTGCAACTTGCAACATCATTTGAATCTCACATGTAATGTTAAAAAACCCTAGATTGTTATAATATGCAGTATTCAAGTATGTAGTAGTTGTCTGCTGCAGGAATTGAACAGTTTTGGCTCTTCATGTAACAATCCATCTTCTTCATCTTTTCTGCTCTTCCCATTAAAAAAAAAAAAGCCATCCCGAGAAGAACAATCAAGCAGAGTAAACCTCACAGGCAAGTTACTTTCTTCTAGGGAAGAAAAACACTTGGCACAAATGTAAACCACTATATTTTTTAATGTACATACTGTAAAGGAGTAACAGATTGTCAAAGCAATATTAAAATTGATCTTTAGGTTATGGCACAAACATCACTGTGGTCCCGATCAGATTATCTCTCATCAACTGTTCTAACTCTTTTGAGGAAAAAGAAAGGTCATTTAATATAACCAAGCAAGTTTTCTAATACAAGTATCAGTCAAAACCACAATATTCCTAACTGGTAAAATGCCTGGACCAAGAAAGGTGCTGGATCCTAGACTTTTAACAGCAGCTCTGCAGGTCAAAAGAAAGATTACCTATTAGTTTGTTTTGAGGACAGCTATCCCAAGCCTGGACTGCACCTGAAGTGTGTATTGTACAGTGCAGGAATATTTTGAAGTAATTTTTCTGTCTCCCAATTCCAAGACTTACTGCTAAGCTTAATCCTCCCTAAGAGCAAAGAGCCACCTTACATTAAATGATAATGTATTGAAATAAAATATCTCGATGGTTGTGAAAGAGAACAGGTGAGACAGAAAAGCTAAGAGCTGAAAGTAAGATAGATATTAAAGACATATTCACACTGCAGAACAGAATACCTTTTAGAGATTGTTCTGAAGAGAAGTTTGGATTGGTAGGTAAAATGAAATCTACTTTGTTTGTACTTAAAAGCATGGAATTACTTTTGAAAAGTGACAAGAAATACGCCAAATAATTTCAAAACTTTCTCTGTAGATTCTATAACAACTTAGAACATTCTATAAAAGGATTTTTCTTTTAAGCAGGCCAATATATACATTTTATCCGCTATCTGAAAGTTGAGCAGGGTTGTGTGTGTATGCAGTGAAAATTCTTTGGAACAACTTCTGCTTCAATTTCAACATCTGCTATTCTTGCTACACACAGAAATGATGATAGGTATACTGAATTATTACAATAATGTGATCCCAATAATTTCTAGTGTGTTGAGCAACAAATGATTTAGTTGCAACTCCAATTATTACAGAAAGCTTGTGGTTTTCATAAACCTTGGTATTGCTGATAAAACAAGTACTATAACAGTAAAAAGAAAGAATACAAATGTGCCAGACATGGCCATGTATTTATAGTTACTTTTCTTAAATCAATCATGCTATGTATTTCCACAATTTTATTTCATGTTTGAGCTTACCAAAAATATATTAAACTGTTAAGATTAATTAGAATAATTTTATTTAAATACTTTGAAATTATTCCATTAATCTGTTATCAGATAATATAAATAGTAACAATATCTTTCCTACAAAACCAACAGAATAACCAAACTAACCCCGAACTTTTCATTAAAGCAAATAATTACTTTTTAATTAAAAAACCCACAAGATTGCTCATGTATATCTAGTCATAAGAGACAGATCAGTTTTACTCAAAAAAGGTAGAAAAAACACATTCTCTAAGTCAGTGTTCCAATTCATTTGTTAGCACCTGATTTTTAAAGAAGGAAGTCCAACAAAACACAACAATCTATCAAAATTAAATATTTTTAATGCAAAATGTAACTTTATTTAAAACAAGGATTCTGAAAGCAATTTAAACAGGGGCTGTTCTTTGGCCTATAATCTATTCTTTATCCGGATTACAGATCAGAATGTTTTTACTGCAATCTCTGCCAGAGCTCATCTTTTTATTGTGTACTTCCAAGCTCCCTTAATGTTTTAGAAAGGCCTTGACTAACTGAACTTTGATCTGATGTCTTCATTGAGAAAAGCTCCAGGTTGCCCATTTCAGATGCAAATCCTTACTGAGGCCCAATAGAGTTTAGTAAAGACAGCAAAAAAGAAGAAACAAGAAGTTTCCAGGATCCTCTTTGAGAATCCTGAGGCACATTGGTGTCCTTAATCCACCCTGCTGCATGGATTAAGGTAGGTGATAACCTCTCTTGATTCAAAAGAATAAGCACAGTGCCTACAAACTGGGTGGAGACTAGGATTTGGCTATAATAAAACACCATGCAATAAAAGCTCGGTCTATGTCAGAAGCCTATGAATAGGCCTCAATGTACTGCATTCCCAGGCTTAGCGGGGAAGCTTGCAAAAAGCCTACCTGAATCAAGTAAGCATGAATAATCTGCCTTAGCAGAATGACCATGGAGAGTGCGAAGCAGAGACTTTCCATTCCTCTTAAGTTTGATCTGATAAATTTATTAGTGGATTGGAGGCTCAAGCCTGTTCTTTCCTGGATTCCTATTTTGCACAAGGAGAAATACACTAAATTGTCAGTGAGCAGAGCATGCTTTTATGCTACCGTCTGCTGTTAATGTTTCTAATTGCAATACTAATGTGCTAGAAATCTCAGATTTAGGATGAATCAAGGCAGAAAATTGATTTCATGCTGTGACAGTTTATATATTGCCCCAAGAACATAAGCAGTTCATTCAAAAAAAAAAGAAAAAAGAAAAAAACCACGCTCTCTTGCATTGCAAAATAGGCTATCCATATACTCAAAAGTTTAAACGAAATTAACTTCTGATACAAATGTAAGTAACAAACTGGCAAAGGCACATCAAGCACAACACAGCCTGTTTCTCTGACAGATTTCTTATAAACCTTCTTTTTCTGATGTACAAGGTATATGCAATATATAAAGAGAAACTGTGGTAGTTATGAAGAGTACTAATATAAATACCATGCATAAGAACAAAAATGAGTTACCTAACTAGTCTATATGAGGTCTAATAAATGGGAAGGGAATATCTGAACTACCAGTGAAAATCTCTTTTATTACTTAGAAATAAAAACTAAATTAAGCAACAAAAATACCACAAAGACAGCTTTTACTCAGCATTCTTACGTCATGTAAAGCCAGATATTGGATGGAAAAGTTTTCTGCTAACATGTTTAGAGTTCCAGTTAAAAGCAAAGCTATTTTCTCTCTTTCATACTTGAAACTATTTGACAGTAGTTTTTGAAAATGTACTAGTGTATTATTTCAATCAGTTTGGAAAATATGACTTGAAATTTCATTCAACATTATTTTTTTCTGCCAAAAGAAAATTTAAAGAATAAAGCACAACCAAAGTGTTAATTAAATGATAGTACTAAGTGTATTAAACATCCAGGGTGCTGCAAAGCTATATCAGATTTTTTCTCAGTGGAGTATATTCAACAATCAAATTAATTTAGCACAGCACCAAAATTTTATAACTGCATTGTAAAATACTGAAAAATATCAATTTCAAAACTATTTTTCACTAATTAAATATCATGAGGAATTTTAGGTATGGATAGCTTAAGACTTTTATTTGCAAATTTTGATTTTTAATAATTTAACAAATACATAAAAAATATTGTACCTCAACTATTGAGAATGATCAGCATCCAGTTCACAAAGAGACTGATAACAAGGAAACACCCCACAGAAGATTGACCATTCTATTCAATCTTGCATAATCAGATTTCAATAATCAAGGACAAGTACATTATGTATGGTAGAGAAATATTGTATTAGTGGAAGAAGTGATTACTTCTATGAAGTTAGAGAAGATGAGTGCACACCCAACTGGATTATTTATGTTTTTCTACTTTGTCAGAACATCAGAACGCTATTTGTTAACAGCACGCGATTGTTTCCATATCAATGTACGAGGAATTTGGCTAGTTTTAAAAACAGACAAATTATTTTGGGGATGGTTCAGAGTGGCACAGCAAGCTCCACAATAATAAAATTGATGAGATTATATGATTACCCTGGAGGCTGTTTGATTTGGCATGTCACTATATATAAGTCTTTTCTGACACAACTATATAGCCATGTCTGTGCAATTTCACAGAAAACCAAACATGCCAAGCCTTGTAAGATCATTTTGTCACATTCCAATTATGTTTTTTAAGAATACGACTGAACTTACTAGGCAGTTATGACTACATCTAAACCAGAATTTATAAATGTAGGCTAAAATGTATAGACAAAACAAGTTTTTTGTTCTGAATAGTCAAAAATGCTGTAATTTTATTAAAGGTGATTGTGCCACTGGATTCAATAAGCAAGTTACCAGCCACGGGAGATACATTATTAACAAAACACTAACAAATGTAAACTCTGAAAGACTGACCACTGGGCTTGTTTCTTATATTCTCCCTGCACAGTGATTAGTTTCTAGTGACAGTGAAGCTGATATAATCTCAAGTGCTTACTTTAGTTGTTATGCACATGGATAAGCAGGTCAACAGCTTGCTACGACACAGTGCTTTCACTACAGAGATCAGTAAGTACTGTTGATTAAACCTACTTAAGTCATTTGTGTACCACTAAATTTGGGCAAAGTTTGTAAGTGACCAAATTATTCAAACTTTCATAAAAAGCTGTCTCAATAATACTCACTAAAAAATCTCATGGAACTTTAATGTTTTTTATTTTTAAATTATTATTGTCTGTATTAAGTTTTACAGTTCCTGCAAACTCTGAATTTCCCCTTCTCTCTGTATCTCTTGTAATCAAAAAACATAGTGGTGTATGATAATTTACCCTCAGGAGACCATCCTGTAACACTGTCCATTAGCAGTTCTGTTGTCTAGATTCTACTGAAAAGCATTTGCTCTGCAAATTCATTTTGTCTGCAAGAGGAAATAAGTATGAAATACCAATTACCTCCATTTTTGGTAAATTTTGGTAGCGCCAGGCTATTTTCATAGAATCCTGAAAATCTTCAGACTTAACAGCTGTTGCTTCTTCTCCCAGTTCATTTCTGTAGGTATCATCAAGCAAAGGGGCTGGAAGTTCCTACAGGTGGAGAGTGAAAACATGTCAGCTATCTACAGTAGAAATGGCAATTAAGATTTTTACACCCCAACGCATCCACCCCCCCCCCAAGTTAGCTAACACAGCTATCTTAATATAATGAACAGTTGTAAAATCTGTAACAAAACTTGATTAAAAGAACTGTTCTGAAAGACTGGTTCCTACTAATACTGAGCATGAAAAAAACCATGTAATTATTATGGGAAAAATGAATTATACAATCGTAAGAGAATGCAGAATGGAAATAGCCCATTGTATACTCTACACAAATAACACATCTTGAGCAGCATCCATGTTTTTTTTTTAAATCTTTCTTTAAAGGTTGATCTCCTAAACTATTCTGTATCTGCGAACAGGGAAATTCTCTGCATAGTGAATTTAAGCCTACTTTATAATAAGATCGCTTTTCATTTTTATCTTCTGCATATCTTTCAAAGTATTCAACAGACCACAATAGCCTACAGACACAGGCTGAAAACAACTGTAACAGGATGGTTTGAATTTTCTCTTCTGCTAACCATTAGGCATGATATCTACTAAGGACAGATACCTCGTGAACAAACAAGGGAGTAAAAGGGGCAATTATTTAATCCTGGAATTTTTATAAGTTTCTAATGCAAACACTTCTGGCTTTTTTTTTTTTTTTTTTTTAAAAGAAGTATTACACACAGGTGGATTTAATTGTTCTATGAGGACAGAACTGGTGCTTTGACTTAGACCTAGACTAGGAGAAATATATTATTACAAACTTTCTGCTTTCTACCTTTGTTGCATTGCTGAAAAAGTAAAGAGCTGGGTGGATAGCAAGCACAGCATTCAGAATTTAGGCACGGGGCTTCTACACCTACTAGAGGAATGAAGTGCAACCAAGTTTTCTGACTCAACTTTATCACCCATCTGTGTAAACTGGAGGGCACAGGAACTCTTTATCTGCTTAAAATAGATCAAGACTTATTATCTGAAAACTAAGTTTTCATTAAGCAAAGACTTCAGAAGAACTGAGATGTGGTCTCGAGGGTTAAAAGTAGATAGATAGCCAGTATCTCTGTCATAAGTGTGTGTGAAGACATAAAAAAAAAAATTTGGGAACTTTATAAGAATCTTGATTGAAGTATGGGATACACATGAAACACTGAACATAGGCAGAGCTGATACTGACCATAAACATCTAAATGACATTCATGGCTTTATGTATGCAGATATGGTACAAACACACACACAAAGAAGACAACGAAAGTCTAAACAAATCCATTTTAGATTTAGTATTATGCTAATTCAGTATTAAGGACTACAGGAGAGAAAACTGGTATATAGTTCAATATGTAATCTTATGAGCAACATGTGATATTTTTGTTTCTTTAGTGTAAATTAACATAATATCTACAACTATATTGTATATCTACAATGTATCTTCAAAACTGAGAACAAATGTTTCTAATTCCAGGACAGTTGTTTCTGTTGCTCTTTTCAGTCGTTGGTCAGCACACCCTCCCAGATAAAAGGTAGTGAAAGCTATGTAAACTTTTATGTAGTTACTTCAAAAAAGTTGCAGAAACAGAACAACTGTACCTATGTGTTTCAGCAGCTAAGCAGAAGATGCAAGCCACAGCTTCAAGCAAATAATTGTTTCATTTACTTTCTCTTTGCAAATGAACTGCAAAAGCCTGGTAAAGGTTCTTCATGAGAATGGTTATGTACAGAGTTAAATTTTGATTTCTTATAGCTTGTTTAAAAGATGCACTTGTATCAATAAACTTGTATTACTGTGGTTGTAAAAAATAAGCTTTATGGGTAGGAAAGCTACACAAAAATTATAATTTTAAGCTAGTATTTACAGCTTTCATTAAATATAGATTTATAATTTTTTTTATTTTAGATTTATTTTTTCATTAGATTTATAACGGATGTTTCAGTAAAAAAATAGATTTACTTTTGTTGAAGTTTCCTTATATCTACCCGGAAAGAAAGTAGGCAAACTTTCCAACCAAAGACGAAGATTTCTGACAGGGAAAATGTAAACAGAACACTGTACTGAAAGGTTCTGAGAAAGTATAAATACAAACATGACCTGAAAAGCACAGCAATGCATTTCACATATATGCACATACAAATTATTTGCATTTACTTATAAGAGTATTATATAAAGGACTTTTCTAAAAAAGATGTTATTTTGAATTTCTCATTTTATAATTCAAGACATCCACAATAAAAAATTAATTGATCTTATTTTCCAGTTAAGGTACTATTTTGAAAACAAATTACTAAACAGTTAAACTATTACGCAGATTTAATATCCTAGTACAGTTATTCATAGATTTAAGATGGCTAAGGTATAAGCATCTTTCTTTTTCAGTGAAGAGCTGCTGATACACGATCATCTCAAAATATTGCTCAATTATACTAATTTAAAAAAAATGAAATCAGCTTTCATTTAAAAAGTGCTATCTGTAAAGGAATAATTCTGCAGGCTAGAACATTTCCAGATATTTCTTCCTTTCATTCACCAAGATCAACTGCCTCCCATGCACTTTTTATAGGGGTGGATAACCTCTTATTTTTCTGAAAAGTGCCAGCCACAGTTTGGAAGAGATCATGAAATCCTGCCTGAGCATTTCATCAAACTCCCTGAGCTTGCCTGTGTTTCAGGTCCCACCACTGATGTATCAAGTTGCTACCTCATTGTGCAGTACTATCACTGGGCAGCTATCACATCCTCTGCAAAGCTGAAATCCAGGAAATGGCATATTTTACCGTTCACCTTTACTGTAAGTAAAGAGAAAAATAACACCAATATTTTCTTATAGGTATTTACTATTTTTCTTCTCTAGAATCACTGTGAATGCCTGTTACTCGTACTACTGATTTATTGTTATTATGTAATAATTGGCAGACAAATTTGAAATAGGGACATTTAGCTATATACATTTGCTTTTATATAATCACACCTAATATATGTTTTATACAGAGACTGTATTTTATGCTAAAATAGTACAGAGAACAAGCAATAAGAGGTGAGAGGTTCTCCATGTATTACTGATAAAGTACAAGCTACTTCAATACCCCCATGTAACACTGAACAAAGTTCCTGCCTTGCAGTCAAACACAGAGCAAAACCTTCTACATGGCACTATATGGAAGGGAAACATTACAAATACCAGCTGTTGACATCTGAGAAGCTCAGCCCAAAGCTATCAGAGACAAGACACACTATCAGTGCAACACAATTAGGCACTGTGGTATACCTTAACTGTTGCTAAGAATGAAGCAGATTAAGAGATCAAGGAAAAATGGTTTCACCTGAAGCTGATAAAGATTTTGACTGCCAGAGATGAAAGCCTATCTAAGTATCCATCTGAAATAGCCTTTTTTGCCAATGTAGTTTACTTTTAACTTCTGACATAATGAAGAGACTTTATTCTCACATAATGAAAAACTTCTAACATTATAAAATGATTGTTTAAACATGACTAAATTCCACAAAGCAAGATGAGAAAACCCGTGACTCAGTTCCATGGCAGTTAGCACATGCATCAGCTTAGGTCTGTTTTATGCAGTCTTGTCCCTTGTTGCCCCACAGAAGGAACCAGAAGCACATGAAGAACTCTCTCATACCAAGAGTAACTCTTTATTTCCTCAGTTGTTTTTCTAAAATGCATTTATCTAATAACTACCATGGCTTAGCTGAAAAATATGTGTCTTACACATACCATGTTCTTGTCCCTATGCAAGAAACTTGTTCACATGATGCACTGAGACTTAAGACGTTTCTGAGGCTACTAGGTCTCACAGCCATATAACTTTCCATCCCAACAAAGCCTTTGCTCTAAAGCAAGCATATCCTGAATCATACTCTTGCATGTGGTGGTTGTGAACTTTATGGCCTCTTAGTAGGCTTCATACATAATGCAGCTGCAATCTGGAAAAGGTAATTTGCCTTTGGAGCTGACTGGTATTTTGAAGACCAATTGCTTGAGCTCCACCTAGTATTTTAACTTGCTTAAATACATTTCAAGATGTTGTACTTCAGCACAAATAGGAAAAAAAAATTCCAATTCTATTCATGATCTGAGTATATCTGTAATTTGAACACATTTTAGATACAGATTAATGAACAGAGCTAACAAAGATTGCTTACCTCCAGCTTTGCATCCTAACTTTATCACCATTATCCCAGATTCTGTCTACCCTTGTTTCTCTCCCATTTACACTAAACTGTATAAAAGAGAGGCAGAACATGCGATTGCTGCTTGAGGGTATGTCTACATTGACTAGAAGCCAACATACATGCCTTCACTAGCCTGGTAAAAGACTAAACAGAACACATAGGTGATTGCTACTGTTGTTTTTCCTTAGGATGTACTAGTTCATTCCAGTTCATAATCTTCAAAAATCTTTTAACTAGATCTTTGTATAAGCACATTTGGAAAGGGTGAAAGCTTAAAATTGGTTAGTAGGCTTGGGACTAGGGAAAATTACAGACACAGAACAGAGTTATATAAACCCGCTTTATGGGCAGTATTGAAAATACTGAAATTGGAACGATCCAAACATTTCTTTTTATCTTCATATCCTCTTTTTATCTTCATAATAACTAGAACTGGAATAAAAGGCTTTCCCCTCTTTGGACACTGCAAATTAAATGCTGTTCTTTGTTATAATAGCTCTTTCCAAACCTGACCATGCCTGAGTGATACAGAGCACCTAAGTGAGAAAAAGTCTCCAGTTGTCATAACACAGGTAAATTCCCAAAGACAAAGGCTGACTAGTTGGATATATACTTCACAACTCTTCAGTGTCGTGAAAGGTTTCATTACTGTCGAAGAACTACAAAGCATTTATCAGTTCTCAAGATTGTTCTTAAAAATAGAAGGAAAGATAAAAGAGCTATGAAAACAGTGAAGCAGACCAGCAGTCAAACTAGCCAGGCTTCTGGCACAGCTATACAAAAACTGAACTGAAAACTATACAGCAGAACACATACGGAGAGCGGTGGAGGGCATGGTTTCTATAAGCGACATTTAAAGATGGCTAAGCCTGGGCTTTTCCTCAAAATATCAAGATCAGGGCTTTAGCACAAGTCCCCTTCTCCCAGACGGATCACAAATTGAGAAACAAAGGCACTAGTTTCCAGCAGTCTTATTAAATCATTATTTAGGTTTGAGAACTGTACTTCTCTATCATATATAAAAAGCACTTAAATTCTGCAGAAACTATCAGAATTTAAAGGGATTTGGGATTGTGACCCTATTTAGGATTAAATAAATTTATATTCTTGGATTCAAAATCAAAATTTCAGAAAAGACTAGTAAAATGTTTAAAAGTTACTTCCAAAATTTCATCCAGAATTTGGAAATAAACATGTTATTTAAACAAGAGCCTAAGAAAAGGAGAGTTCATTTACCGGCCTGTAATATCTCTATTTAACCTATTTATGCTTAAAAATATCTCAGCTCCCACATCATATAGCTTTGAAAAGCTTTGGGACTGACAATTTTGTGGCATCAGTGTGTCAACTCCTGAGAACTGTTACATTCTCCCAGGCTAAAAGACAAATCTCTCATAAGGTATATAAAAAAACAAAGCATGTAGCAGTGCATTAGTTAAAAAAATGAAAATATACAGCATTTCTTGGGGTCAACTAAAATACAAGTCTTTGCTATGCAGCATGAATACACAAAAAGGCAGACAAGTGCTAAAGTTATTAAGTGCAGTTTGGTTGGGGCATTCGTCTGTGTCTAGAGTGAGATGTAGCAGGAAGGAAAAAAGAGAGAAGGAAGCTTGTTGTTATGTTTCAAAATAAAAAAAATGTTGGGGAAAAATTGGTTTTCTAAAGTGCTAATACTAAATGACAATGCAATTAAAATACTTTTGTTTCCTACAAACCAAGTTTATGAAGGTTTTATTGCAATTATGAAATAATTTATGTCATTAATATATCTTTTATCTTTGTAATGAAATGGTGTGCAACCCGTATCTGCTGGCAATCCAGGTCTGTGTTTGCTGCCACATTACTTTGCTGCCTTGTTTTGGCAGATGCACGAAGCAAAATCAGATTCTAACAGTTTGACCTCTCTCACTTCTTATGTTCTCTAGGGGATAATAAAATCCAAGATACAATCCCACAGCAGTTAATGAAGCTTAACCTCACACCCTCTTAATTACCAATGCATTACACCAACTATAGGCATCATACTCCTCTCTAAGCTATTTTACAATGCTAAAGAAGTACTACTGTGCCATTATTTAGCAACATAATCCAAGCTGTATGTGAAATCCCTCTTATATAAAATCCTTTGATCCTTACGGGTTTCAATAACTGTATAATTAATAGTACTTAAGATTCTTATTTTAAACATTATCTATTTATGTATCAATAAATATGTTGTTCACATGGTTTTATGCAACTATTTTGCAATGCAATATCATCACAGGTATGATTAAAGAAATGTGAAATAAAAAAATATTAAAGGGAGTACGAGTCACTGTTGATCTCTAACCACAACGATATTTAAATAGTTTGAACTCACATGAATTTAAGGCTCTTTTTCATTATGTTAATTTTTAGTATTTAAAGGACACCAGATGGTAAGTCAGGAAGGGTAAATATTTTCTTTTCAATAAGGTATTATATAAATGTCAGTTTAAAGGGCCCTACTCCCAAAAGGGGGGAGGATTCTATTTTGATTGTAAACACTTGTGAAGACAATGTCTATTGTTAAAGAACACAAATGACTGGATACAGAATTTTTCTCCTTTCAGTGGCCCTTGTACAACAATTTATTTCCATCTCCAGGTAAGGCTGTTCTACGGAAATTTTTCTTTGACATTCAAAAGGACCAAATGGATGTCAACCCAGGATAAATGAGAATTTTGTGAAGGGAAAAGGGAAGTAATATTCCTCTGCTTTATGAAATAAAAAAAGGTTAATTGGAAGTACCCTAAGGGGTATTTTTTTTTTTTACCCATGAGAATATATTATCAACTTCACATACACAGAAGTAAACCCTACAGTCAAGTCATAGAATTCTTTGCTATAACTTCCTTGCACTACAGCCCCATTTACAACATTGAAACCCAGGAATGCATATGAGAAGATTAGATGACTTTTTTTTATTTAATCTTTTTCTGAATCAGATCATGAATGCTTAAGTAAGTAAAAGATAAATATAACAAAAAAGAGAACAACATACTAAAAAAGTAATGTGAGGAGACTAAGTAAAAATGAGAGTGCCCTTGTCCAAAATTCTGCAAATTCTGCTGCAGTGTATAATGCACTAGCTTAAACAGATTTAATAACAGCACTATTCATGTACACCTTTAGAGATGAGTACTGTAAGCAACAGTTCACTAATTGAGCAAATCAGTTCTACAAAGTTACCAACCAGATTTGTAAAATAGTTATTTGTGAACACTGAAGCCTAAACATTTGATTTTTTTAAGCTACTACTTTTATGATACATTTAACAGGCTAAGTAAGATCTGTGTTTAAAAACAAATAATTTCATAACTAAGATCATGAAAGAAAATATAATAAACAGTCAAGGATTGGTAGATAGGAGACCTGAAACTTAAGCCAAACATTTCCTCTGGTTCTGGGAAATCTTTTTATTAGATTGGTCTGAACTTTTGACAAAGACTAAGCTTTACACTTTAGAGAGTTCCCAGCGTGGGTACTGCTTAAAGGACTTCATTCTTTTTAAACAGAAGTGATTATTTTTTTTCCAGCATCCTCTTTCACACCCGTACAACTTCTCTGTCACATTTATAACACAGTTTTGTAGTGCAGAAAATTATATATTACAATATAATTAAAATATTTGCATTTTAATACAGAAAAATGTAAAATAGATATTCCATTTATCCAACATGCAAGCAAGAAAAGTAAGCAGATGAGCAAGAGCTATATAATAAAGAAATTAGATTTTTCAAAGGAACTTTCAAACTCTGAGACAGTTGCCAGGGTTAGCTTCAACCATAGTCTGTGCCTCAAGGCTATCTTTACTTCAGGATGAGATAATAGGTGGTAGGAAAGTTCACTAGTGCTGTAACTGTAATTGGACTTCTGTGTATTAAGTGATAACATTTAACAGCACATAGCAGCTGAATCACTGTAACAAGCTCATGTATTTTGAAAATATAATTGTGAAAAAAGGGATAATAGGAATGTAGCCCTGCTTGCATATATATTTTTACCTTTCAAGGTGTTATGCTTTAAATTTCTTTATGTAGCATCTAAAAATGTCAGATGACAGAAAAAATACCTCTTGCATTCATACAGAGCTTCTTTCACAACATCACATAGCGAAGAGACAGGAAGGAGTTAGAACAGCGCTCTTTGAAAATGGAAGCTTGGAAAGCCCTGGTCACCAGCCTGATCATTTCTTCCAGGTTTGCATTCTTCATTTTGACGAAACAATGTTTTAGAGTCATATTTATGTGGGAAAAATGTAAGCATCATGTTTGAATGTACTTTGCTGGAATAAAAAAGTCCATGTAGACAGCTATGGTTTCTTTCAAGAGGTTGTTTGCATACTTGTAATACACTGAAGCTCAGTGGGCTGTTGATTGCTGTTGTTTTAAATAACTCTGGAAATAACAAAAGTACATTTTGCTAGATTCATTCTGCATTCATCTGTTTAGTGGGAAAAGTGTAAGTGTGCACTTCCTGTTCTTCAGGTCTGCTCAGTATAACCAACTTGTTGGAGGTGGAATTTTTTCAGTCTTCTCCAAACGACATGCTTAAGCAAAATGCCAGACTTAAAATATACTTTCACTTCTATTTTAGAGATCTCTTCCGCTTGGTAGGAATTTTTTAAAAACTTGTTCCTGGAGGTCTTTTTGATCTTGTCCCTATTGCTTTTTTAATAAACCATCATACTTCTCTACATGCACCTCCCAGCTTCGTGGCCAAGTGACACTGCATTTTTCCCTTTCACAGTGGTACCCTATACCAGTAGCATGGTTTCTCCTGACTGACTTGACTTCAGGATATGTCCAGCAAACACAGTGATGCTGTGTACCTTATACACGGGCACACTAAGGGCTTTACCACTCAAGAGAATCTTCTGTGTAGTTCTTCAGAGAGCAAAATGTTTGCACATTGTTCATTTTCAAACTTGGAAGTACAATGACACCAGATGTACAAGGTAAATACTGCTTCATGCCTTAGTATGGCAAGCCTCAGAGGACTTGATTGGGGGTGGAATTTTGGGGAATGCATTTCCTTCTAAGAAGGTGATCCTCTATAGCAGAGGTAGGAAAAGCATCTGCACCATAAGCAGCAGGCTCACAGATTATGTCAAAGTATATGTTTATTCATTGAAGGATGTGCTCTTTACTCTCTCTTCTCGTAAGAACCTTCAAAAGACAATTTCAACAGAGTCTAGAACTATCCTGTAATAAAATTCCAGCTTGAAAACAGAAATTCCACAGAAATGCAGTAATCGCACAAAACGGTCAACTTTTCCACAGGAGACGAACAGATGCTGCTCTAGAAGGAAATTCTGTACCTCCCACTCTTCCACCTCAGGCTTCCAGGTTCCCAGTGGAATGGTCATTGAGGTAACATTGGCCAAGGTCCCACAGGGAAATTGGTGGGCTTCAGGGGATGCTGGTTTCCATTTCCTAACACATGCAATGACCAGCAAGTCTTCCTCTTGAGACAAACTTTGCACAGGTTCCATGGTAAAAGCAACTTAACACAGAGCACTCTTTATTGTCAAGATGAGTTCCTAACTGGCAAATATAATCCAATTTTTTCTCATTAAAACTTGTTCTCATTAAATCAGTTCCCCTTCAAGGTCTAGATAAAATAATTAGGAAAAAGGACAAAGAATTTTTTATATAGGCAGTTTAGGCAGTTCTAGAATTTCAGTGAGAAATCTGAAGTAGGAAAAGTAAGAAAAATAGAAATGCGGCCACCACAGACACAGATTTTTTTTTTTTTTTTTTTTTTTTTTAAGACTGGAACCATACTTTGGCACTAACAAGGAGAATAGGCATAAAGAACCAAGCTGTTACATAGTTACTGTATTTTTATGGCTTCCAGAAGTCAGTTCGGTACCCAAACTAACTTGGAATGGATGCAAAACCTGTCCTAATTTTGGCTACAGTGATGTTCGAGGAAATATTCAACCTCCTTGCTTGCTGTTTCTTGCAAAAAGCATAACAGTGTTTAAGTTAAGATTTCCTCTGTAATAAATATAACTGTATACTCAAATACGTATGTTCCATTCTCAAACACATACACTATATGCAACTTCAAAATAGCTGACATTAACTTTAGAGTGCTGAATTATAAAAAAGAAAAAAAAGCACTAAACACAGTGAAGTTAAGGAAACAGATACAAGAAAAAGCCCTATCTACTTTATCAGTTTCTCTTTGTTTTTAAGCTTGAGCACATAACAGCCTTTCATAATTCGTAGTCTAAACTTAATAAGGTATGGTACTGAAAATGGAATGTTAAGATATAATGTTTCCTTTAGTCATTTTATTATTGAATTAGTTTTCTATTTACCAATGCAATCAGTTTTATTTTATGATCGATCACAGAAATATACCATACTATTTCTCATGTTATATACTATTCCCAGTATTTATGCCCTTATAACAAAAAGTTGCCTTTTGTTGAAGAATAGATTGAACAGAAATGCTCTCAAACGTTTAAAATACTTCCTGAAAAACAGCATGTATATAGTTCTGTAGGTTCTACCAGAGGTGTATAATTTTTCAGCATTACATCTTAATGCCAATTTCCTGAAGGAGCTTTGACTACAAAAGGCATGAATATGTTTTCAAAGGATGATGGATAAATTGGTGGGTGGTAATATAATATATCTTAGGCAGCTGATCAGGGCTTTTTATCCTCTGCTTGTCTTTTAGTTATACACAATTTCAAGATAATTATGGTCTCTAAGAATGTCTTTTCCCCTTCCTACTACCAGCAATATTTGTCTTGGTTATAGGTTCAAGAAACTTCCAATCACATCATAAAATTAGAATAGGGCAATTATGGCATCTCAGCAGAGAACTGAATGTATAAATTGACTGACCACACAATATGGACATAAGGCAGTTAATGAGGTGCCTCTATGTAAAACACCAGTTAATTAGAATACTAGCTACAGAATATATTGAATACATACTTGAATTTTATAAAATAAAAACCATGCATAAAATACGTAATTCAGGTTGATATGTACCATATGTATGTTACCTTTCCAGTAAAGAATGCAGTCCAATCAGATACTGAAAATGAATTAATTACTAATCTCATTAAATAAAATGCAATGTTATTCAACAATCAGATCTGCTATATTAGAATCCTGACTTCGTAGAGACATCCAAATTCCAAACAGCTAATTTTTATGACAGGAGAGGACTTCTTGAAGCACCTGAAGGTCCTCTTTTTTAAAAGACAAGTGAGGCAGTTGTAGGGAAGACTCCTCTGCTTCTGTGATTTGGAGACCTAACTGCTGCCAATGCCAGTCTTAGATTGAGTATTTCCAGGTGAGGCAATAATATTTTTTAGGTAACACATATCAGCATTTCAACAAGTGCCTAAGCTTTCCAAGTGTGAAAGTACACAATTTTCTAGATTGATGCCTAGAATATTACAGGGTTACTTCACTGAAGCAATTTCAAGACAGCAATACAAATCAGAGAAATCAACTCTATTGTGCCTTGTCTGTTAAGCAAAGGAAGTGTTGAATAATCAAGGTAAGAGTAGAAAAGTACAAGAGTACTTTTGGATAGATAAACACACAAATGGAGGAAGAAAACAAGACAAAATTATGTTTGCCTGAAATTTTGCGTAGTAATGTTGTTCTCTTATAGTAACACCACTATGGAGTTACAATGGATGAATGCAGGATTATTACCTAGTGTCTACCCCTGAAAAGTAAGAAGGAAAACTTACTCCAAATCAGAAAACTGAGCTCAGTAAGTCACATCGAACTAACTGACCACAAACTCAAACTGGTACAAGAAGGACAGATGCATGTAATAATGTCTATTGATTAACTTGCAAAAGCATAAAGAACAGGAGCTAGGAAGATTATGCCATGCTATGAAAAATTGATTCAAAAGTGAATGAAAGAAGAATAAAATCTGTTAGCTACTCCATTTTAAGAAATTTTAATGCAATGTAATAAAAATATTCGTTTTAATAATTTAATTTTGATGAGAAACAACCACAATGATTATGTATTCTACAGTCAAAGAGTCAATTACTTGATTATCAGTTATTTAAAAAGAAATATTATTTTAAAATATAGCATGTTCTTATCATAATCAAATTCTAACCTATTTGTTTAGGCTGTATTTTAAACCACAACAAATGAGAAAAATTTCAACCCTAAATGAACCCTCTTAGGTTCAAGATCATTAAAAAAAATCATTAAATTTTTCATAACCACAATCATAAAATTTCATTAAGAATATACTTTTTCTTGAATACTGAAGGTAATATTGAATAGATAAGGCATAGAATCTACCATCACCAGGTAGGAAAAAAGAAAAGTAATAATTTTGTCCAGAAATAGTCTCTCAAGACTCTTAAAGAAATAGCCAGACTTCACCTGATGCAGAAGTAATCAGTAAATTATACGTTGATTTTGAAATTAGAAAAAAGCAGCCTTAAAAAAACATAAAATATTTAATGAAATTTTGTAAGATTATCCTCACACTTCAGCATTTTCTTGCAGTGTTGATCAGGCTTTTTCCCTTATATAATTTCCTTATAATGGAAACTATCAGTGTTTGATTAGGAGCTCACTGAAGTCTGAATATATGACCTGATCCAAAACTGACCATGTTTCCTAGTAGAAAAAAGACAAAATAAAACATACACATAAAGGAAGTTATAAAGATGTTAAAAGATGTTCTTTTCTACAGTAAATAACTATACAAATAGTACACTGTTTTCATCACAGTATATTCGAAGCAGCTTAACTACTCCTCCTGATAGGCAGGTGGAAACTGTAAACAGTTGGGTTTACTCAAACCATTCAACTAAACCAGCTAGTCTGTCTGGTTTTCACCCATAACTAAAATGAAGAATAAGCAGGCTCCTCTCCTGATCTGGCCTTGGGAGGATCTTACTCCACTGTCCGTAGATGGAGGCTAGTGAGCTAAATTTAATTCCCAAATCTGTCTAGTCTAAATACTCCTGCACTTCCCAACATGTTCTTATGAATCAAGATTAATTAATTTCTTACTACACAATATATACACTTTCAAATGTATTTAAATTCATTAAGACATTACAGCTTTACTCATCAAAAGCTATGAGGCTTCTTTACCTTTAAGATGTTGTCAGGATGCTCTTTAGCAGAAGCAACAAACAATTCATGTCCACAGACAACTCCCTCTGCGAGAAAATACTTGAACAACAAATTGGAGTAAAGACCGTATTTATCTTCCTCTGTGAAAACAAGAACGGTTGGAATTTTTTCTTTTTTGTTAGATAAATCACCCACCTGGATTTTCACAACACTATAAAAGCCCTCTTTTGGTCTACCTCCTAGAATATATAATGTACAATGGAGATAACAGGTAAAATATGATTCCAAAGTTTTAAAAATAATGCTCGATAATATTGTATTCCTAATTTTTCAAGCCAAAAAAATAGAATGATTGAGAACTAAGATATGGATGGGATACAGAAATAGTGCTATCTTCCTAACAAGGTTTCCCATAAGTATCGACAAAGATTACTGAAATCAGTTTAATGGGAAGGGGTTTTGTTAATTTAGGAGAACTGTGTTAATATTTATATTCTTAATGCTTAAAATATTAATCAACTTGCTTAAAATACTATTAATTGATGCCTTTCAAAATTTAATCATATTTGGCATGCTAAAGCTATATAAAGATATTTCTTATAGAGACATTTTACATCTGCATTTCTTTCAACACTGTGAGAACTAGAAAAATAGGCAAAACAAATGGATATATTGAAAAAAACAGATAATTTTGGACACTATTTCTGAAAGCTAACCACAGCAAAATCATGAACACATTCAAAAGACACATGAACTCATAGTTTAGGAAGTGAGACAATACTTGTTAACAGACACTGTGAATACTAGCCTACTGAAATAAAAATACAAACTCCCACTGTCTTCAAAAAGGTTAATATTCAACTTCTTTGTTGGAAGTTAAGTATCAGAAATGACTAGAATTAGAAATTCTTAATGAGCTTCATACAATTAAAACTTATCATGACTCAAGACCATGGGGGAAGTGAATGAGTAAATAATAATTGAAATTTGAACCATCTCTGATTTTCTTTATTTTTAGGAAATATAAACAATAGCAATGTTAATGCTAGCAAAAAAATTCCTAACAATATAACTACCCAATTAATTGTCCGGTAAAATTTCAGATCATGTCCTTTGAAACAACATATTTCTGACATTTATTTAGAAAGATATCTGAAATATTTTGTCTGGGAGAAAATTAAATGCAACGTACAGTTTCACTTTTTCATCTGTTAATCTGGCTGCTGGAAGATAATACACAGGGATGTTGTGGCACAAAAATACACAGAGATAGATTTTCTTTATACAGAACCAGCAAGACTCTTAATTCATTCTTTGAGTGACTTGGAAACAATTTCCTCCCTATTATAAATCACTTATGAAAATATTAAAAGAAAAACCACAAAACCAAAAAGGCTGAAAATAAGAAAGTTGTCATTCATATCTAACTTGTAAAAATTACTAAAGAAGAAAAACAAAAAGAATATAACTTTGATATGTACCAGAATAGTATGTTTTGGAGCTTAAGAGAAAAAAAAAGCCCAATGAAGTAGAGTGGGAGGAAAGAAAGATAGGAGATGTATATCCATAAAGGAGACAGAACATTAATAGCAATGGGGAAACTTAAGAAACAAATCACAGCAAAATCCTGTTGACTGCTACACTCCTAATATCATGCACAAGTACTGACACTTTCAGTGCTTACATTAACAAGAGAAAGAAATTCAAACCACAGGTTTTCAAAATCACTGAAGAAGAAAGTTCTCCCAGACATACTGCTTATCCTCCATGGGATTTTGGCCAAACCAGAATTTATTTCCTGATTTTTTATTTCACTTTTAAATTTAGTATTTGCGATACTTTTTTTTTTTTTTGGTAAGGTAAAATGTATACACTTAAAATTTGGAAAATTTGTTTCATTTCTTTCTTCTTTCTTCTTCAGAATAAACCCTAAAGATATAGCATCAAGATTACCTACTTTGTTATTAATGAGAAATATTTACTTAAAAGTTTCCCTTTCATTAAACCCAAGAAATGAACTAGAAGTGACTCTAAAGCAACATTTCAAGATAGAGAACAATGCTTCATAACACAGTTGCTAAGATAGGAAATTACATAAAACTGGACATTCACATAAGCCAAAGGGAATACAATAATTACAACACTATTGCTACTAGTACTAGCCATTGATATATCCAGCTTATTGTAGAGTCCGGGGGTTTAAGAACCCAGATCATAATAATGTAATTAACCTTATTTACCTGTTAACCTGCCTAGTAGGCCATATGAGCCTTCAAATGTACTTACAATAACACATTTATCTTTTTTAAAAATAACAGTCTAGTGAAAAATATGGACAGATCAGTATTGTGCAAAGTACAGTACTGACAAAAGCTTACTGTTGACAGCGCTGGGTTCCTTATTACAATTTCAGCAAAACTGATTTCCAAAAGCATTACAGAATTACAAACTACAGTTTCCCTGAAAGTTTGGAGCTCTTAAATATTTTATATCGTTTACTCTCGCATGCTTAAAAAGCCATTAATAGTGTTACTGAAGAACTGTTTTCCTAGTAACTCAGCTCCATACATTGTGCTGTGACTGAGGATGTAGATCCATGTATGAGACTAGGATGGAGACAAGACTCAATTCAGATAAAACTGAAGCACTACAGCGGCAGAAGCAAAAAGTACAACTGACACTATCTAAAGTTCTGAAGAAGTATTACAGTCCTATTTGGTAAATATAGTCTTTGGAGCCTGCTTAGATCTTAAACTGCTTCAACAAGAGCAAAATAAAACCCATATGCAGAGTAATTCTCCCTTATAACTCTTATAACAGCTCCTGTCCCCTCTATGTTGGTGCTCTCTAGTTATGCTTTGGTTGCTTACTGCAATATAATTGGTAATATATTATTCACAGTATATTGACTTCCATGTGCTAATCTTCATCTATGAAGCTCTCAATTTAAGAACCAAAGCCCCCTAGAAATCAAAGTGACAGCATGATATCTACTTATTAATTTTTTTTTAATTGTCTGAGCTACCTGAAAGAAGCCACCAAGCCTCCCATATAATCACATCACTGCAGCAGATGTCAGTGGAGGGAGACAATTTCGTTAGACCTCTCTCCCTTTGAACAAAAGAGGAAAAGGAACACTAGTTGGGTGCTCTGGAAGGATCCTCAGCTGTAATGTTTATGTCATCCTTGGTGAATCAAAAATCTTGATTTCTTAATTTTTATCTACAAGTTAAAGTTTACCTTCTCCATCATTTGAGGTACAGAAACACTGAGTTGTATTGCACATGGACAGGACTTAACTGACAAATGGAGTACAAGCCAGTATCTCATTTACTCCAAGTATTTCATGGTTTGTGTATGTGCATGTAGCTATACAGAGAATCTTTCTGGATCATCATTTTTTATATTAATTATTCCTTAGAAAATAAACAACAAGCTCAGTTTTGTGCCAAACATAACATGGAAACTCCATAAACCATGGATAAATATAAGAAATCATACTGTCTGTTGATGATTATTTAACTAAACTAAGAGGATATAAGGCTGTAGTAGTTAAGAATAATTTTTACTCAAATTTTATTTGAAATGCTGAAATGTTAAACTATAGAAGTGAAGCAACAGGGAACAGGGATATCAACACTTTTACTGACCTATCCAAGATGATAATTCATTTTCTTGCATGATAAACTTATTTGTAATATAACAGGACTAGAGAGGTTCTTACACTGCTATACCCTTCCAAAACATATTTTGCAAAACAATAAGGAATTTTCAATTTAGTAAATTAAAAACATTTACATTCAGTGTAGGGACACATCATTTTAGCATTAGCCTTTCCTTTAGTCTTCTTACATTGATTTTTCATAAAAGTAAACTTACAGTAAAAATAGGAAATAACCTGTTGGAGAGTGATCTAAATATAAAATATCTCAAAGTCTGCTACAGTACTCTAAGGATTAGAAGCGTCTCAGAAAGCCTTTACAAACAGTGTATCTTGAATTGTTAAAGTCAATGCATCTGTAAGAATCCCTCAGTTCTTCAATTTGTCAGATAGAGGATGGCTTTTTATTGATTCATTTCTAGGTCACTAAACTTTTGTGGTATTCAAAAGATCTAAAGTGCACCCATATGGGGCTTTTCTGATAGCATCCATTGTACCCTGGCTTCAATAGTTACGTTACTATTCAAAACCATAGGAGTACTGCTTTCTTCTTGTAAATAAACAAACAAATCATTTAGCACAGGTACTTCAGTAGGTCACTGATTACTTTCATAGATAAATTGAATGAAATAATTTGAAATATATTTGTTTTCTGATAACATTTGGACTTACTATTTTGATGGCGAGGATAAATTCTCAACTGTTATCTTTATTTTTCCAACTTGCACCCACATCCAAAAGAACTACCTCCATTCTGTATGTGTAGGAACTAACACTTAAGTGCATTTTAGTCAGCCAAATACTTAAGACTTAAGCCTGGCCTAAATCTTTATTCTTAGCCTCCATACTAAAGAGCTGTCCCATCAGCAGCCTTCATTGTGAACTTTACTTCTAGCTTATAAGGCACATAAACAAAAAAAACTCTTGCAGCTGCAGACTTTTCTGGGTCCAGTCACTGCAAGTCACACAACAGTCCACAGCTTTCTGATTCTTTTCGAACAAAGACTGTTCTACAGCTAAGTAGCAGGTGAGTAACTAGTGAAGCGTAAAACTATACAAGGAAAAGAGATTATTTACCTAGAAGTTATGCATATTGTCTCCAGGACAAAACCTCTTCTGATCCTACAGATAAGGACATAAATAAAATAGTTTATTGTGATCATTATCCATTGGTCTCTTTCCACAATACCATGCTTTCATGGTTAAAATAGTCATGAAGAAAAAGCAGTACTGTCAGTATCAGTGCAATGAATTCCAATGTATAACCATGTTGAAAACTAAGGATAAAGATGAATTTCTATTTATGACTCTTTTCACCCCTACACTGTACATGCTACTGAACACATAACAGACATTCTCAACACCTTTGTGCATGGACTGTCTGTAGCTACTACTCAGGTAACAAATATGTATAGATCATATTTACAATATCTGACTTTTAAATATCAGTATATTAAACAGCATGAAGGTCTTTGAAAAAATCCAGAGATAATTTTTAGTATAATTGCTTAAAATGAGGAGAGCTGTAAGAGGAAAAAATAAGACTGCAACAATGTAATGTACAGACAGCTTTTTTCTCTGTACAAAGTCTAGACAGGTTGCCCTAAAGCTGCCAAAAGCCTGTCATAGCCTATCAGTATTGATCATTTTTTCACCAGATAGTTCTACAGTATGGTACTGTGACCTAAGGTGTGTCTTTCTGTAGCTATGAAACATCTCTCTGAATTGCTGCAGGTTATAAGAGGTGATTATTTTAATAATCTGAAATTCCATTTAAAAGATACTTTACTAATGTCCACATTTACCAAGCTTGCGGGGATATACTTTGTGTCACTTGCATTTAATTAGCACATGCCAAAATGGAGTTGTCAAACATATAAGTTACAATATTTGGCATTTGGCCATACTTCAGGAAGGTGAATTCTGGTAACTTGTATTTTGTAGAATTATATTTAGCAAATCACTGTTTTGTACCTCTCTGGAGATTATCTTTTTCAACTTTAAAAAGGTGATAAATTCAATTATATTGACATTTGAAGAGAGCTCTTACCAGTCAGGTTAAATTGCATGTCTAACAGAAATAATAGTAGCTAATTAAAGTAGCTGAAACTGCTTCAAGGCTTAGAATGTACAAGTATAGACCTGCTTTTAACCAGACAACTTTAACTTTTAATAATTGACCTCAGCTACCAACAGAAACCCTCCTACTGATAATCTTTAAAACATTTAGCCGTCAATGACCTTGTCAAAACTGGAGCAAGGCATGTAAGAATAGGTTCTTATAGGGTACCCAGGACAGACCTGTTTGAGTGTGCTGTATCTCACTATGCAGAATGTGTTACATAAACAAGGCTTATATTTAAAAACCAAAATAACATCCTCATGGAAACTCTTCCTGAGGCTGGCAAAACAGATATACAACAGGTTGAAGTACATCAGAGAGGGGAGGAGGGGAAAGGAGTGTGCTTAATCAACAGCTATACTACTTGTTTGTTTTGGAAGGGGAGATTCTTCCAGAAAGCTAGTCTTCTGGAGCAGTTTAAGATGAAAAAACAAACAAGTAGTCTCACATTCATGATGAACAAACTGTTTTGATAGTGTTCAAATTTCACTTCACGCAGTCTCAGAATGCTTGTTTTACCACTTCTTATAAAGCCAGTACAGTAAGATCTTTTGAAATTAAAGTACTAGTTAAAATCCAAAACAGTCTTGCTATATGAACAAAACCCAGGAAGTTTCAAGTTCCTCTTGTAGCTAGGATCTTGCATGAGACTACCATGCGCCTCAACTCTCTAGTTCTCATATAAATAAAACACCATAAAAAAAAAAAATAAAGCTCAACTGAAAATCATGATGCTCTTTACTATGAATTGTTTAAAAATTGTGCACTTATATTTCAAACAATATTTTGCAGTCTTATCAAGTAACCTGTGCCATTACTACATCTTCAGAACACAACAGTTAAAATAAATATTTTAATACCCTGAATCTACTATTATTTGGTTAAATTAACCAAGATAATGTGTCAAATAATGAAGATGAGCATTTAATTTGCAAAGGGAGCTAAGCTAAAAGTAATGCAATTTATTCTTGCCTTAGAGAATGTTGAAGGAAGGGGGAAGAATTTAACCTTTTTATAACACTTGGAGTAGAACGCAGAAAGATCTTCCTAGGAGGTTTATCACTGACAGCTTCAATCCTGCATAATATTAAGCTTGCCTAGACTAATCTCATGACAGATTTTTTTTGTATACTGACAAGATATTCTAACAATGCAGTTACAATTCTACCTGCACCAACTTTAAAAATTAGTCTAAAAATTTTTAGACTAATGAGTCATGAATAAATACAGTTCTTACTTTAAGACATTTTGTATGTAATTATATGTTTCAAAATAATATATGCTAAGTCTTATTTGGGAAAAAAAAATAGCTTTCAAATCTAAAAAAGAGATTCTCCTTTGTGTTCCTGTGAAGCTAAATTTAATATCAGACCACAAATAAACAACCAACATAGAGGATAAGTAAATTAAAACCCACCACTGAGTATTGCCAGCTATGCACTCAGAGGAGGGGGAAAAAAACATCAGGTAAAAATCCTATCATTTTCAAATCATTGAGTCTTGTCATCTCTTTCATTAGAACACAAAGCTCACTGCCTTTGTACTTGCTTCATCTGGTGCCATTAAGGTCAGGTCAAGTGGATAGCTAACCCTATGCTCAACAGTAGCCAAAAGCAGATACTTAGGAAGAGGTAATAAGAACTGAACAAGCAAATGCGATGCTTCACCCAAGCACTTGCTCAGCCTCCCACCATTTGTAGCTCAAGGACTTCCTCAGCCAGCTTTCTTTTCCATCGAGCTGTGCAGTTTTCCACTGAGACCGAGATTTTTTTTTTACATCCACAACACCCTATGATGTATTCCACCACTTAATTCCTAGCTTTGACAATGAGAATGTCATTTGAAATAGTATCAGAAGCATTACTAAAGATAAATGGCATGTCCTGCTTACCCTCTATCCACAAGTTCATTATTTCATACAGAAAGATTATTCAACATACCGGCTGCTACTTATATCCTTGGGTTTGTGTGGCAAGGTTTTGCTAGTGGGGGTGCTACAGGGGTGGCTTCTGTGACAGCTTCTAGAAGCTTCCTCCATGTCCAACAGAGCCAATACCAGCCAGCTCCAATACGGACCCACTGCTGCTCAAGGCTGAGACCATCAGTGATGGTGGTAGTCCGTCTGGGATAACTTATTTAAGAAGGGGAAAAAAATGGAATTCAGTGACTCCTCCAACAGCATTCAAAAATATAAACTGTATTTGTGCTTTCTAATCTTCCAGTTCTTTCTTTCCTTCACTGTCCTCTACCAGTAATCATAAACACTAATGGTCTTAACACTTCACCAGCAACCTCTTAAAATGCTCTGCAGGCACAGTCTATTTGAACCCACCTAAATCTAGGCATATACTAGTCTGCTTTTTTCCTAGGCAAAGCCAGAATCTAGTCACTGTTCTCAATTATGACAATCATGAGATTTCAGCACTCCCTTCTGTGTGAAGATTAATACAAAAATTCTTAAAGTTTTTCCCTTTCTCTTCTCAATATCAACTATGACTAGCTTTTCCACTTCATCAGGTAACCAACCAGCCCTCCTCTTGGCTTCTCATAACTACTGAAATACGTAAGAAAAATCTGTATTACTCTTGATAAGTCTTGATAGTTGTATCTTACTCTGTACCTGAGTTTTTCAGATTTTGCCTCTACACTCCCATTTTACAATTTTGCACTGATCCTTAACAACCTATGAGGCATTCAAAAGCTCAGGATTTAGCCAAAATGGTGCCTTACTACACTTTCAATCTTCTGCAGTGAGAAACTGGTCTTTTTATCTGTAATAACACCTTTTTTATTTTTATCTTCCAGATTTTACCTACCAATTTCACATCTATTGACATTTGTCTTCCTGTAATCCACTGTTTTAACATAAAATAATAAATTCATTTTTAAGGCCTTAATGGAGGTTTTTTGGCACTTAATATGTAGGCACTCAGACATTGCTTGTTGTATTTCAAATAGCTTTGCAATGGGATATATGTTTTCATTACTCCTACAAATAGGGAAATTTTACCTCTTATTCAGTGGGAGAAAACAATCACACAACTTTCCAGACTCCCAACAGTTCAGAGAAATTGCAGTGACTGGAAGACTAAGTGCTAGATCTGTTGTCCCTAGGTTCCTAGTTCCCTGTTCCAGCAACTTGGCATCAAAAAGTTGTATTTAAATTGTTATGCTATTTAAGATGTGAACACAGATTACAGATGCAGATGTTTTCCAAATAACTACAGGTGTTTCTCAAATAAACTTTCAGTTTTTTCCTGTACTATCAGCTCTTTTTGCTAGGAAAGTAACAGGCTTGAAAGTTTCTCATCTATCAGATGGTATCTCTTTCAATTTCTGTTCTGCAGTAAGGATTGTCCTTACTTATAGGCTGAAACTGTAAGCACTTACAAGACTAACTTATAAGAAGTTAGTCTGCCCTCACAATTGTGGTTTTGGCTTCTATGCTTAAACTGAGGGGCCTGGGAAAATTTCTTGGCTCTAAGTCCAGTATGTATGCTGGGGACATGAAGACAAGATGTATGTGTACGACAGTCCTCCTCCCTTTTGCTACACTTTAAATAGAAAGGAAAGGTGGGTACCTCAGCTGCAATGGAGACACGGTACCAGACAGTTTTAATATAGTCTTGCAAAGGGATTCTGTTGTAACCTATCTAATCATGTCAGTGTGCCTCATCCACATCCTGACAGAAAGCAGGCTTCCATCAGTTTTCTCTTAGTTGATTCTGGCAACCAAAAGATTAAAAGATCCTGTATTTCACATCTTCCTCCAAAAGCCAAATTTTAAAAAATACTAATGTTGTGATGATAAACAGTCTGAATCTTACAGGATATCAAGTAGTTTAGAAAATCTTAAATAATTTGAAGATTTTCCTTAAAGTCCTGAAATTTGCTAAACGCCCTGCTTTCAAACAGAATTCTGCGGTATTCTTGAGGGCTCAAACCTGTCTAAAAGTAAGGTTTTGATCCACCTACAGTAATTCTTGAAATAGACAATAGTTCACTCTGAAGGCTAGCCAAAGCGAGAGAGCTATACTTTAGTAAAGTCTGAGTTTAAAAAACAATGAAAAGACAGGTTATTTGATAAATACATTAAAATGAACAAAACACATCAGAATATGACTTTAAGCATCTATATTTTCTATACTAACCAATAAGAAGAAGGGTTCCAACAGCTATGCCTCCACCTGGAAACAAAACAAAAAGAATAAAGTAAGGCTGCATTTTAATACTACGTTAGAGAACAATTAAGTTTTCTTAGTTTATAAGTCAAAGAAAGGTGATAACGGGGAATTTAAAAATATAAAAGTGAACAACATTTTAATTACCTTTGCAATACTTCCTACAATTCTCTATTATGAAATAATTATACATTACTTGTAATTATATATTACACATTACAATTACTTTCACAATATACTGTACTATCATCATTGTGGTAAAAAGATCCTGCAGAGCTCTACGCAACTACGCTCAAGTACTACTACAATGATGTATGGTCTGAGCCAGTGAATTTTGACTTTGATGACTCGATTTTACTTAGATGGGCTGAGGTCAACTGTATGAGCTTCACTAAGGCCAAATGCCGGGTGCTGCACTTGGGCCACAACAACCCCCAGCAGCGCTACAGGCTTGGGGAGGAGTGGCTGGAGAACTGCCAGTCAGACAGGGACCTGGGGGTGCTGATTGACAGCCGGCTGAACATGAGCCAGCAGTGTGCCCAGGTGGCCAAGAAGGCCAATGGTATCCTGGCTTGCATCAGAAATAGTGTGGCCAGCAGGGACAGGGAAGGGATCTTACCCCTGTACTCGGCACTGGTGAGGCCACCCCTTGATGACTGTGTTCAGTTTTGGGCCCCTCACGCCAAAAAGGCCATTGAATGACTCGAGTGTGTCCAGAGAAGGGCAACGAAGCTGGTGCAGGGTCTGGAGCACAGGTCTGATGGGGAGTGGCTGAGGGAACTGGGGGGGTTTAGTCTGGAGAAAAGGAGGCTGAGGGGAGACCTCATCGCCCTCTACAACTACCTGAAAGAAGGTTGCAGAGAACTGGGGATGAGTCTCTTTAACCAAGTAATAAGCGATAGGACAAGAGGGAATGGCCTCAAGTTGCACCAGGGAAGGTTTAGACTGGATATTAGGAAGCATTTCTTTCCATAAGGGGTTGTTGGGTGTTGGAATGGGCTGCCCAGGGAGGTGGTGGAGTCCCCATCCCTGGAGGGGTTTAAGAGTGGGGTCGACATAGCGCTGAGCGATATGGTATAGTTGGGAACTGTCAGTGTGAGGTTAATGGCTGGACTGGATGATCTTCAAGGTCTTTTCCAACCTAGATGATTCTGTGATTCTGTGACTGAAGTGAGTAAACAGTCTCCAAATTAAATCTGTATCAATCACGACCAAGTGATATTCCTTTGTACCAAGAACCATGTATGTAAAGTGACCTATTAAGACACTAGCAAATTCCCACCCAAGTCAATGAGGCAAAATCTTGGCTTCACTGTTTTTTATCTTATTATCAAAAACAGACATGGTAATAAGACAGGTAGGATTTCACCCAGTGAAACCTGGACTGACAGATCATAATCATCATAACACACATATGAAAAAACCCCAACTATTAAATTTTTTTATAGTATGTCTTGGACATAAAAACAATACTATGAATGCAGTTGATTGAAATATTTGTTCAAAAATAAAAATACATTTTGACAGATTTATACATGGCCACTATTATTTTTCTTTCTTTTTGCTTAAACAATTACAATCAGTGCTTATGTTCCAATCACAGATGACTGAATGAATAGACAGAATAGAATACTCCCAATATGTTTTGATACATACATTCATACATTCTTATCCTATTGATCTCAACAGTGTGGAGGACCAGAAAAAAAAAAAATCTATAAATTTCCATCCTGACTGCTTTATTTCCTCCTCAAAGAGACAGCAAGCATAATTATGTAACAGTGGTTTAAATGGTTGTCCCAAGAAGGAATTTTTACAAAGACAGTGAAAGAAGAATTCATATTTCATTTTAGGTGAAGAGTAAACTGGTTTATAATCTGAATTCCAATACCAAAAATAGTGGAATAACTTGAAATCAGACCACAAATATTTTGTTGAACAATCATATAAGACTGTGACAGGAAAGCTAAAAATTCCTTGAAGTGTTCAGATGGCCGTATGTAACTAGTCTATTCCAGAGTTTTGCATGAAGGAAACCGCAGTATGTCTTCTGCAACTACATACTGCTTTGAAAGCAAGTTAGAAGCAAACTGAATTACATCAGCACAATATCCAATGCTCTTGATAAAAGAGGTCAATTCTAGACTGCACAGACGGACTCTAGTGAACAGAATAATTCAGTCTATCAATTTAAGAGCTCATTAAACTTCACTTGAAATTGATTCCAATAGGGATTGGATCAACTTCTTAATCTTTTGCTCTGCTGGTGGGACTAAGAATGTTTGCAGCACTTGTAATGTTGATATACACCCAGAAGGAAGAGAAAAAGCAAATTTCTCTCCCATTGGCCAAAAAGTGCTAATATTGTTGCATAATAACACCTGAATTAAAACCACAACAGAATCACTTTGTCATCATGTTATGATGTACTTGTACAATTTGAGCAGTGCATCACAGTGAAATGTATAGTCAGCTATTAATTTCGTAGTTGTAGTTCAACACATCAGATTTTTTAAGCTCTGCTCCTGAGTCAAGATGTACGAATGCCTCAATATTTATTGCAAGCTTACCAAGTAATCAAGCATTTCCTAGATATTTGAAAAAAAATGCAACTGTAAGTACTGTTTATCAGAAAATTAGGATCAATCATGAAATCCCCATGTTCTAATCCACTAATTCTCATTTGATTTTATTTGTTCACAAGATAAATGTAAATGAACCCAAAAGATGTACTATGTGGGAAAGGAGGAAAAAAAAAGACCAAAATCAGAAATCATACAGATGGTTGATACAAAGTATGCTTCCAATATTCACTGCACTCAATTGTTCAGGGAGACAGAATGCACAGGTTACAACAGTGGCTTAAAACTAGCACATGTTCTACACAGCACATATTAAAAAATAACCCAAAATTATGAGATTTTATCAAGTCACAGCTTGACATAGAAAAATAATCAAAACAGCCATAAGTAAGGTATTACCTCATAGCAATACAGACTTAAAATGCTTATAAAATGCTCACTTATAGCCACCACAGAAGTAGTGTCCCTCCTGCTTTGGAACTGCTTGCACAAGAGTGAATTTGTTTGTTAAACAGCATGTCAGCGCAGTCAAAATTCTCACAAGCTATATTTTCAGATCATCAATTGTCCTGTCTCCTACAAACCAGAGTTGCAATATATCTGCACATACCTTGGTTGCCAAAGGCAAACTCAGGTCAGAGGACTGGCTTTACATTATCAAATGTAGTGAACAGTTTTAACAAGTGTATTCTATTAGATGGAATGTAAAACTATTGCAGTTACCATGGTTACATATTCATATTACAATGAGCAACAATAATAGTAAATTAAGCAAAAACCAGATGACAGGAAAAAGTAGCAGGAATCTTAGTTTCCTAAGAAAACTGCTGTGAACTTATAATTCTTTCTAATTTTGCTATTTTAATTTTTCTGTGACCGTATCTAAGGCAGTAGTACATGTAAACAACTAAGCAAGACTCGTAACTTTCTGTATTGTTACTTACAGCAATGAGATTTAAGATCTTATGGACTGAAACACAACAAAGTTTGCAAGTTGAGAAGCATCCCCATTGTTTTCAAAGCATATCTGTGACCTTTTTTCAAGCAGCTCAAAACAAAACATTCAGTACCAAGCATGTGATGGTTATATTAGACAACAGTTACAGCTCATTAGAGAGAACTGCTTCAGCACAGATCAGGCACATATGGTCTACCAACCTTGAAAGTAAACGTGAACTTAAAGCCTGGAGATGCAAAGAGCACCTTAACAGTAACACAGCATTTGAAATTCAGCACTTATCTACCACTTCTTTTTGAAAGGAAAAGCATTTGTTAAGCATTTGTAGGGTAAAAGAAATTCCTTCATGTATCCTCTGCCTTTTCCTCTCTTCAAAAGTTTCTAATTAGACCTGTGTCTGACAACACCATGCTTTCCCTTACTCACACTTACTCCTAAGCTAATACTGTATCTGGGTTGCCCCTTCCGGACAAGGCAAACTTCAATCCAAGCCCAAAGCGAGAGATCTAGAAGACACCCCAGTGACCATTAAAAAATATGGCTATGACTAAACCAGTTTGTAGTAAGTTCCATTGGGAATTTATGCAAAAAGGTTTGTCTTCAGTCCCTGGTGACAATAAAATAGAATATTTTGTGCAGTCAATTGTTTAACTGCTAGTGGGCAAGATGAAAGAAAAAAAGTGTTCTTTAAGAAACACATAAACAGCATTCTGCAAGACATTTATGAAGCATTTCCACACACACACAAAAAGGACAAGAAGGACATCAAGTACAATACTTCTACAGTCACCAGCATAGTGGGCTGCATCAGCAGAAGCTCAGTCAGTTGGTCAAGGGATGTGACTGCTCCCCTTTACTCAGCACTTCTTAGATCACATCTAGAATACAACGTCCAGTTTTGGGCCCCTCAGTACAAGAAAGAAGTAAAAATAAACTTAAGTGAGTCCATCAGAGAGGAACCAAGACAGGGCAAATGGCCCAGGAGGAGTGGCTGAAGGAACTGGGCTTGTTTAACCTGGAGAAGAGAGGAAGACCTAACAGCAGCCTGGTGGTACCCAAGAAAAGCTACTAAGACAGTTGAGCTCTTTGATAAGGTAGGCAGCAGGAGGACAGGAAACAACAGGCATAAATTGAAACAGGAGGAGTTCTACATGGATATAAGGAAAAAGAAAATTCCCTGCAAAGACAATTAAGTATTGGGCCAGGTTGTCCAGAGAGGCTGTGAAATCTCTGCCATTGTAGATTTTCAAAACTCAACTGGACAAAGCCCTGAGCAGCCAACTCTGAATTCAGTGCTGAGCCTGCTTTAAGGTTGCAGTAGATGAATTCCTGAGATCCCTCCCTAGCCTCCAAAATCAATGATTCTGTACAGGTTCATCTACCTGGGCAGTCTGTCTCCAACAATGCCTAATACCTGGTATCAAAGGAAATTTTACTACTGTACAGCATGTCTGGCATGAGTCTTTCCTGGCCTGGCCACTCAGTCTCCAGAAATCACTGATTTAAGGGCTAGGAGGTTACCAAAGATTTAACATACGAATAGAGAGTCTTCCAGTTTTTCAAAGATGCCACAACCCAAAAAGCATCTTAAAAGTGTTTTCAAAAGTTGCTGTTCCTAAGACTGAAGAACTTTCTTGATGTTCAAGTGTAAAACTTGTTAAGATCAGGAAATTATTCAATATTTAAAAGATAAGTAAAAGGTACTTTAGAAGGGATCCTGGGTTTACTGGAAGAAGCGTCCTCAGTTTTCATAACAAACCACTAATTATGTTAGCAAGTAGCTGGACATTTAGGAGACTGCCACCATGGGAGCTGTCTACATGTTCTGACCCATGCTATGCAAAATCCAGTTTATAAAAGGGAATATGGAGAAGAACTGGAATATTCAATGCAAATCTTATATTAATGCAATTAAAGGGTTTCACAAATTACACTCACACAATGAAATACATCTCTCTTAAGGAGGAAGAGCTTTCTCCACAAGGATGCCAATACCTGATGAAAGCACAGTGTTCTCTACTAGACAGACACACACACAAAAGATACCAAAGTGTGATTTCCTTAAGATACACAGGCTGCAAAAGCTTCTTTATAAAATGGATACCACTTTTATATTTATCATTAGTCATATAGAATATCCTTAGAAAGTAAAGTGGTATATTCCTATATTCCATGTACTCTTCAAAGGATGAATGAACAAAGCTAAAGTCAAGCCTTCCTCACCTAAAAGTAGTCCCATCTATGTACACCGAAGATGTACTGCAACTGTATCAGTACTTAGTAAAAGGATCATGTGGCCCTAGTGCATTCAGATAACACATGCTCTTTATAACAGTGAAATGAGTTAGTTGCCGATCCAAGTAAATGGTGCTAGTTCATGCCACAGATTATAACATAGCAATGGTCACAACAGATCAGTCCAAAAACTATCTAGTATGACAGTTAGCAAAAGCTGATTCACAGACAATAAGAACAGTGTCACACCAGTGTAACTTATCTAAAGGGGCATTTATAATGATGTAGCAGTGGTGAGCAAGACAGAAAAGACACACTGAGAGTCCAGTCCTGTGGTCAAACGCATCCTAAAAATTGCCAGACTGAAGAACCAGACCTACACCACATTCAAGCACGAGTTAATTCAGCAAACGTTTTTCAAAACAGAAAACTTCAGACCCTTTACTGTGACAGTTTGAAATATGACCGGAATGTGTTACTAAAGAAATTTACAGAGTAACTTGCCACTCTAGAAAGGTTGCTTAAACGTACTGAAATGAACGGTAAGCGGCAATCTCGGCAAGCAGGCTACAAAGCAGAGGCACCTGCCCGTACCGCCCCCCTCCTCCTCACACGGGGGCGGGGGGGGCTCAAGGCGGGAAACGGATCCTGCGTTGCCCCTTCCTCTTCCTCCCCCCCCTCCCCCCCTCCCCCCAATGCCGGGAGCTGTGGGGAGAAAGGAAAAGCCTGCGGGAGCAGCTGCGGGGCCATGGAAGGTAAATGACAGGCAGGGCCTGGCAAAGGAGAGAGCCGCCGGGCGGCAAGGGGGGGGGGGGGGGGCAGCAGCCGGGTCCCGGTTCCCGCTCCCCACCAACCTAGCACACAGTCCAAGGAAGGGAGCCCGCTGGAGAGCAGCAGCTGCCCGTGGCGAACGGAAGGCCGAGTGCCCGCCACAGCGGCCAGGCGGCTGCCGGCCGCGGCCTTCCGCTGGAAGCTGGTGGCCCCGCGCCCCCGCGCCGCCCCGCCGGCCGCTGAGGCTGCCGCCATCTCGGCTGGCTGTCGGCTGACAGCAGCAAGGGGACGCTGGGAAGAATCGAGCCCTCTCCTCTCCACCAATGGGAGAGCGGCAGGGGACACCAACTATCCAATGGGAGGCTGCGTTGTTTGCACGTCCCGGGCTAAACGGGCGGGGCAAGGGCTGAGGCGCCCGGTAGCGAGCAGACAGGTGAGTGTGTGTGGCGGGGCTGGGCTGGGCCGGGCCGGAGGGCGCGGGGTGTTGCTTCGGTGGGGGGCCCGGAGCTCCGGCCGGGGCTGAGGGGGCGGAGAGCGGCAGGCATCGGCTGCGTCTCCCCCCGGGGTGGGTAGTGCGGTGCCGGTGACTCGGCCTCGCCGGCCGGGAAACCCCCGTCCCTTCTCCCGGGGGCGCTGGGAGCATGAAGTTTCAGTATTTAGTCTTACTAGCGGGTGGGATTGCATTCATTTTGCTGCTGGCCAAGCTTCTTTACACGTTAAGCAGTGGACAGTTTAAGATCTTTATCATGAGTATCAAGAGGTTGTATTAATGTCTTATATTTGCTGCTAAACTGTAAAATATTGAATAATTTAATTTCAAATGTAGATTATTGTTCAGTAAAAATTAGAAGTATTTGTCTTTAGAGGAAGAAATCAAAGAACATTTAAAAACGGCAAGAAATATAATAATGAAATGTTATCTCTGTAGGATCTGAGTAATGTTTTGTGAATATCTGGAATTGGAAAGACGAACAAAATAAAGGCATGAAACATAATTCACAATTCTTTTAAAAGAGTTCAAGAATCTGTTATTGTCAGTGGGATGCTATGGTGTAAATTCTGTACAATTGAGTGAGGGAGTCTGAAGCTTAGAGTTCTGTACCTTCAAAATATCAGCTCTACTATTTCTTACTGTACTGTCATTCAGGAGCACAGATATCGAAATATTTTGGATATGAGTGCTTGCAGATGTGTGTAACACTATCAAAAATTGCAGTATATCCATTAGAGAACTTTTTTATGGAATGCTTGTAACCCAATGAGGATATCTTTGATAAGTCACGACTTACCTATCAGAAAAAGAATCAAATTATATCCTATGTGTGCTTTATCTCAGTGATTGTTTTTTTCCCCTGTTCCAAGCAGTACACTTGCTTGTGTATTTCCTTGTTTGTTTTTTAAATAATGTATACAAATATAGGTTGCATTAACTTTATACAGAATAGGTGTAAACATACATCTAGGGCTGAGACCTTTTTTCTTCCATTTCTCATTACTACTTCTCTGACAGGTAGTTTTATACTTTTTTCCTTTTTCTTACCTCATTTTCCTACAGGGCAATTAAAACTAGAGGCTGAATAATTCTTTTTTTTTCCTCTTTCACTTTGGAGCCCATATAATGAAAGTGTTTTGCAAGTGGGAATAATTGTGCTTGGTCCTATCATTTTTAGAATTTCTTGCATAAAGTACAAGTTTACTGGAAATCTCAATGTCTCCTGAGCTGCTACAATAGGTCCATGTTGCTAAAAGAGGAAGTATCATTTCCTTTTCCCCCTCCACTTCCAGTGCAACAAACCCTAGTGCTTATCATATCCTTTCTTGAGCTGATTCAGCTCACTAATCTGACTTGAAACTAACTATCGACTTTCTTAATTGTTTAATTTTGTGTCATACTGCTGAGTTGATGCAATAAGGAGAAGGGCATATGCACAGTGGGGAAGGGTCAGTTGAACCTTCCACCTATTGCTGACTTTGATCCTTGCAGCTATTTCAGAATTTCATGTATTTTTAAATAGTGACATTTTTGTTGAATTTTGTGAGCTGACATCCTTTGAAATATAGAGAAACTGTCTCTTACAGTGTAACTTATAACAGGAGAGACTGTTTCAGGCATTACAAAAATATGAGAAGTAGAAATAGTTCATCAGTATAAGAACTGAATGTTAAAAAGTATTGCAGTAGTTCTCTTTGTGATGTTTATTTTTCCCCTGTCACATTTTAAGATGATGGGTACAATTAAAGTCCTACCGACTTAGAAATCAGGTGGAAATAAGCTATTTTAAAAATTTATTTTTTTAAAAAACTTTATTTAATACAATAAAGCTTTACAACTGAATATGTGCTTATGAGAACACCACTTACAGCATCTGACTTTACCTGCATTTCCCTTCAGACAAATATAGAAGAAATGAATTTTATGTAAATGTCTTTATTTTTTAGTCAGTGGTGTTTCATTTTCAGGAATAACTTTTTCACAGTCTTTGAATGATACTAAAGGTTTGCTAATAATCACATATCTACTTTCCAAAAGATTAATTTCCACCCATTGTAAAAGGCCCCACTAGGGGCTGTATGACAGAAAGCAAGACCGCAGAAATTGTAATTCTAGATGTTACTGTATAAAAAAACTCTCATCCCCAAATACACATTAGTAGGTAGATAAATCCTGTTATTCCTGCTCTAGGGATGGAATGGAAACGCAGAGAAACTAAAGAGCATGGAGATAATTGCAAGTGATCAGGAAATGTCTTGGCAATTTATTTCTTGTCATGTGAGCCACAGGAACTGACTATGGTTGTACTCAGCGCATTGTAAAATGGAGAAGTTTAAGCATTTGTGTCTAGATCGGAATGTCTTAAACTGTAGAATAATCAATTTTTCTTTCTCGCAGCTTGCATATTATGTAGACCTGATCAAATGTTTATGTCAATTGTAACTGCAAATCCTAACTCTAGTACGAACAGATCTCTATTTCCCATTTCTTGTAAACTTGCTGATCCAATTCAACTACTTGCCAATGTCAAATGCAGATTCTAAAATGGATTAAGAGGATTTTGGATGAGAATTCCTTAAGGAAAAAAAGGAGGAAATACAATGGGTGAGTGAGCAATCAAAATATTTGGGAAAAGGTATGCTTGGAACTTGATCTGTAAGTATGTTTGTCATTTCTCTTCAAAAGCTGTAGCCTACAGATTTGGTGAAAATCCCAGTGTCCCCAAAATAGCAGCACTTCTTAAAGTGTGCTTTAGATGTTTTCTGCTTGATAAGAGGAAACACACCTGTCATGGCTGTCATTGCCTCTCTTTGTTTACCGCATGCAGATGTAAACTCTTAGGATCTTCAGTTAACACAAGCTGAGGCTATACTGTATGAGCAGTGTTTCTCAACAGGACAATGTTAGTGAGGTAGATATTTTGTTTTCCTTGATTTCAAATTAATGTTTTTGCTACGTTTTAATTGTGCCTTAAGATTCAGTGTATGCTCTTGTCCTTTTGTGGCAATGAGCAAAATGCTATTGTTTTGGAATAAAACACATCAGTGTATTTTGTTTCAAAACCACATGTCTGCCTGATCAGTTTTCAGTAATATTTTTCTGCTGGGTTTATGTATGGGATAGAGAACTGGAAAACTGCATCCTAGTGGCAGTTCTAATTCATAATCTGATTAGCATTTGCTGTTACATCGCCAAGCTGCTTCCTCATCAGTTCTGGAATGTGATGGTATTAGACTGTACTGATTAAAGATTTATAGTCACCAAATCAGATTAGCTATTGAGTCACCTGACTAGGTAGGGTTTGAGTCATGTGATCCAGTGTCCTGCTGAGCTCCTGCTGGGAGCTGAAACAAGGTAGTTTGCTTTTGAGATGTTCTTAAGTATCTAACAGCATGGGTCATGGATTATGGCTCCAAAGAAGATGGCTTCATTTTTCTGATCTTTGAACTAGCTAGAATGGGATAAATTTGAAAGTGCAGGATCTTCAGGCCATGAGCCAACAACTGGAAAGAATGTTTAATCCTGGAAGTTCTGACACCAAAAGACCTGGGTTTTTTTTCAGTATGAAAAAAGCTTAAAGACTACTTATCCAATCAGTCTGTAGAAAATGTGAGGATTAGTGGGAGGGTTTAAGACATACCATTTGTACAATATTACATAAAACATGATATGATTTTTCTTCAGAAAGCCTCTGGGTGTTACCTAAATGCATCCCTGTGGGTATACTGAACAACAGTGATAAAAATTTAAACCTTTGTCAAATTTAAACAGCTCTTTTAAAATAAATAAATTAGGAAATATGAGTTAGTGGTGTGTGCTGAAGACAATAAATAAAAAGTTTCTGTAATTTCAGATTATAAAAATGTATTACTGAAACTTGCAGAACAGTAATGTTGGAAATCAGTTGTAAACTGAATGTACTGTCAATAAGCGTCATACAGATTAGTGGTGTATTTCATAAAGATTATTTTCCTTCTGCTTATCATAAAAAGAGAAATTATCTTTTTTTTTAAAAAAAATACTATTTTAAAAATACTTGTAAGATAGGAGTAAAAGCAATGGGAAAAAAATAACCCAAAAACTAGGAAAGGTATTACTGGTATTATGGCTCTTGATATTCTGTCATGTTTTCTGTACTGGGTTCCATACTGATATAAAGTTTGCTTCAGGATTAAAAACTAGAAATTAAGACAGATTAATTCTAGCCTTTTTGGATGCTGAACATCTGGAAATCTATTTCATATTGAATACAAATGTCTGCCCTTAATAAAAGTTTGTCACTTAAGCATGTTGGTGGAAGAAGTGAAGAGTAAACTTTATTTCAACTGGAAAAACATAATTTAAATGCTTTGATATTTTGAGTCTTCAGTTTTGTCTTTCAATCTGATTGCACACATTAAATAAGCATTTCTAAAGATAGGTAAATAATGTAGGTAATCATGATCTATGGAAAGGAAAGGTTCATAGCTGTGCCTTCTTAAAATTTAATTTATATTAGTGCAGTTTATGCAAAAGTACAAAATAACTTACATTACATGTGCTTTTAGAGCCTAAGATTCACTGGATGTCTGTAAAAATATATGTATCATTGGAATGAATTTATAGTTGCTACAGCAATTTTTCCTGATATGCTGGTATTACAAAGGTTAAGAATCAGCACATTCTGGATTTCAAAAAAAGCATTGTTTTCTGCTAAGTTGTTAGGGCTTTTAGTCTTCTAAGGCATTATTCCAAATAACCACATTGTTTCTATTACAAATCTACCATACTGGCAGGTGCTGAAATACAGGCAATGTTTGCTCCTCACCTCCATTGTGGGATTTTATAGAAGGTGCTTTTTTTGGATTTAGCTATTTTTTGTCCATCTTGTCTTCAGTATTGTGAGACCTGGAACCTGTGAAATGCTTTGGCAAAGTACCTGAGGCCTGCCCATGGCCAGAAAAGATTTAACCAATCACCTTCAGAATTCTTTTAAAATTGTAGTTCATCTCTGCTTGTTGAAATACTTGTAAGGACTTTTCACAATAGAGGATTTTCCCTCTTTTCTAATGTTAACCAAAACCAAACAGTAATGTTTCAACAAGTACTTCTGCAGTAGCTTCTGAAGTTAAATGTAAATGAAATCAGGGCCGTAAGTCTGATAGTTGCACAGACCCACCTGTTTGATCTCCCCTCTTATACAAAATAAATGTTACCTATTCTTATGCTTACAGGTAACTTCTGACTACTGCGCTGAAGTATAGAACCTGTATTGCTGACATTGTTTTTCAGCTTAGCTTTCAACAACAGGCTCTGACACCCGTTGAAGTACGACAGGCATGCTAGGTGAGACTCACAGAGTTCCTATGCTGGGGTAGAATGATAAACTGATGGTTAACTGAAAATAAATCTCAAAACCTCGACGATCGCAAAGACGGGAATCTTTGCCAATGTGCTTACATGTAAGGATGTGACTTCTTAGTGAGTCCCACAAACTTGGAACCTCTGCTTCCCAGTGTACTGGCCAAAGATGTATTCTGATCGTTGTGGCTTCCGTAGATATTCCAGACAGGTAGGTTAATGCTAGTGTTAATTCAGGTTAATTGTGTTATTCAGGTTAATGTAGGTTAATTCAGCCACCGCCAGTGTGGAAGTAACTTCAGATAGTGTAGTATCCTCTAACAAGCAGTTTTTCCCCTTTATTGCCTATTCTATCTTAGATTTATGAACTACTGAATCTTTAATCTGATAAAAACGTGCAAAAGAGCAGTGGTTGAACTGAAATGCATATAGGTGTGTTACAAGGAGCTAGATGTAGTAATTCATAGAGCACTGGGAATAGCGATGCAGTTACTGACCCAGCTCAGGATGACGCTAGTTCTGGCTTTCCCAAGTAGTGATGTTGGTCAGTGGCTTCACAAGAGTGTACAACCCTCAGGTTTCACTGAGGGCAAGATACTGCAGAGTCATAGGAACATTCAGATGTATTCGATGGACTTCCATCTAGTTTCACAGCATCATGACTATCCACAGAGTGAGGGGTGAACCATGTGCTGCTGTAAATAATTCCATAGAGCTGTGTAACTATACCTTTTCTGAGCACAGAGACAAGTCTTGCTTGCTTTTGAAAAGATACGACTCTTGTAAGAACTTGTTTAGAATGCTAAACTAATCAGGTAATTGAGCAGTAGATGAAGAAAAGAGGCATTTTGGACTTCTAAGTAGACAAGAATTAAAATTTAGATTTTTCAGCGTGGATTATAAAGTTAGGTAAAACACAAGCAAGCAATCTAGTAAAACTCACTTTAAATATAAAAAGCCAGATCCACTACTGGCTACTTCAGAAAATTTACATTGTTTCAAATTTGGAATAATATTGTGATTGAAAAAAAGCAGAAAACACTGAATATCTGGCTTTTTTGTAGTCAAGCTGTATTTTAGCAAACTTTCATTATTCTTTATCTCAATGGATTAAGCTTCTTCTATCTTCTATAGTGAGCCTGCCAATTCCATGCCAAAACTGCAGTATTTGCTGAAATCCCATTTCAGGAGCCTGTATCTAGGAGTAGGGCTACCTAAGCAAGCTAGCTCCCTTGTGCTTCAGTGCTGTCTACTCAAGCCAAGTTATTACCTACTCAGTATGCATTGAAGTTTGTGTTGACTTGAGTTAGCTTTTCCTAGCTTAGATACTAGCGCTTGACAATAGCTGGAAAAGTTTGTTTTATTGTTGAAACCTTTCTATTATATGAATTTCATAAGAATATGAAAAAAGTTCTGGTTATAGTAATACAAATGTATCATAAGAAGGTGCTTGAGTTGCATGGGTGCTACCATTCCCCCCCTGCCCCCAGGTACTATTCTGCATTTTGTGTAAGATTACGTATGTAAGATGAATAAAAATAAACTAATATTTAAAGTTGTAGAAACTGAAACAGATTGAGGGAAACTGAAATATCAAGGTCATAGAAATAACAACACTGTAAACTGGTAACTGCAGAATAACGTTCAATATTGTAAAGGGGACAGACTTAAGGTTGTAGTTGTTAATATAAGTGTGAGCTTCATTAATTGTTTCAAGGTCCTATCTTGTTTTTATATGAAAATAGTATGTATGTGTTACTTCATTGTAATGGGGGAGCTCATTCTGGAGGAAGTAATTTATGTGATACATGTACTTGGTTCTAGTATCTCTTCAGTTTCCATATTTTTAATATTTCCGTGAATTAGAGTTGTCTCTGTGTCCTTAGCAAAGGAGGAGATGTAATTGAGCTTCTTTTGAATACATTTTTATGTTTCTGAGAAGATTGTTGTACACTCTTGTAGCGGCATGTTTCCACCACTTCTTTTTATCAACTGTGCGGAATTCCATTGGTCCATGAAGTGTGAAGTGGTGTTTGGTCTCGATGTTCTCATGTTATTGCCAAGCTGCAAGGTTTGTTTTGTTTTGAATAGAATTTTTAACAAAATAGAAATTTTAACAAATTCACAAACATTAAATTGTAGGAAGATCATCAGTCTTGTCAGCATGTACACAGTATCAGTGAAAGGAGCTGTATGACCAATCACTATTTTTAAAAAGGCAGTGTATTATGGAAGGCAAGCAAAATTGTGTGCTTTTGGAACAAGCCAAGTTATTAAACTTAAATGAAATAAAATCTGATCACTTATTAAAAACTTCAACAGTTTTTAAGAAGGCAGTTCAGTTGGAGATGTAACATTAGTGAAGTTACACAATGATTGTTTCTGTTTTACAAGTACTTGTGTCCTCATCTGAAATTTGGATTTGGGGTGGTTATCTGTGGTAAAATAAGCCATATAGGCCCTTTTTGGTAATCTGGTATCAGTGATAATGCAGTTTGTGAGGCTGGAGTGTGCTCAGTGTCTTGCAGGTACTCTGTACCTCAGCATATAATCATTTGCTAAATTTGAGAAAGGCACCTCTACTTATTTGATTCACTGAGTAGTCAGTTTTCTCACTTAGTATTGTCAGCTGTATCTTTTACTTTAAACCATCAAATTAAATACTAGTTTATGCTTGCTTTTTATTTTAGTTCATGCATTTAAAACCTGGAACTCAGATAAAAAGATAGTTGCAGATTAAATTCAGTATATTATTTATGAGTGGAGCAACACATTAGCATTGAGTTCACAATAGATCATATCGCTTTTATTCCATCTTACAAGCTTAGCAGCACAAACAGAATAATCAACATATTATTTGGCTGTCATCTGCTGAACAGAAACCAGAGATCACAAGGAGGTTTTCCCTAGCTGCAGTGATGGCCTTTTTGTTCCAAGCCCCCATCTGGGAGGGCCATGGTGTGTTATCATATGGAACGCGGGGTTTTCTGTAATCTGCTTAGCTGCACTGCAGTTTGAATCTTTATTCCATGTTTGTGTAATTTATAATTTTAATGAGACCATGGCTCTTGTGGGCTTTGAAATATATTAAAAGCTCTTTTGTGCATATGCTTTTGTTCTTGCTTAATAGGCTCAGTGTATTTAAAACTGATGAATTTTTATTCATGGATTTGGATGTCTGGGGATTAACTTAGACTGAATATCATTGCACTCATCTATTGATGTTTGGAACTTTTTTTAATACTTGTATCTGTAAGTGGAGAGGAACTTACAGAACTTGTTTTATACGTAAGACAGCTCAGAAATAACTAATAAAATTTTATTGAGCAATGAGAAAAAGTACTGATTACGGTTTGTTTTTACTGCATAAACTCACAGGAAATACAGTTTGTGCTATGAAAAAATAAAATAGTTGAATCCATGTACATGTGTGTATTTAGAACTTTGTAACTAAAAAACAATTTGGGAAAGATGTCAATTTTTGTAGAATAACAGCAGTGACAAGCACTTGATTTGCATTTTTCTTCTGTTCAGGTAACTTGAAAATGTAAATACTGATCTCACTTGTCTGACTGTTCCTTTCTCCTGTTTTTTAAGATGTTTTTTAATGCAGAGTATGCATAAGATATTAGAAGGCGATGCTTGTAACTGGGAAGTATTGATGAACATAGGAAAGATTCTTTGTTACTATTGTTATATTTTCTGACAGTGCTAAAACTGGTCTTGTTTTTTGCTTTTGTATTTTTCAAATGTTTAATAATAGGTTTGATTTACTATTTGTGTTAAGATCTCATACTGTGTGATTTCTGTGTTCATAAACCACTGTGGAGTACTCTTTGATGATGGCATTCTAATCTGAGACTAACACTGGGGATCAGATTAAGACACTTGTATTTCTTTCTAAACAGTCTTGCTGATGGTGTACATAAATAGGTTGCTTTGTTTGATGTTTTGTTTGTGGTGTTCTTGTTTTTTTTACCAGCAAACAATTCTCTTTGTAATGACAAATATTTTAAGTAAACAGCCTTGTAACTTGTCAGTGCATAGGGGAATTATTTGCTGCTCTTCTATTCACTGCTTTGAGTAGTATTTCCAAAATTACCTGCATATTTCTAGAAGGTGCATCAGTGCTGGAAAGTGCAGGGGACATGGTCAACTTTAGTTTCTGTAGGATTATAGGTTGGACTTGTAACTCTTTGTCTTAGTTAACTAAAATTAATTTTAAATGTTTACATGTCTGTGTCTCAAAGTGAATTTTTTGATGTTTAAGATAAACGCGTATAGCTCACAATTTAGTTATTTGACGCTTCTCACACAGACATGGTGTATTTTTCTCCCTCGCTAGGAAAGTGACTGTGCTGTCTGTCCGACCTTTGGCGTTTGTCCTAACTTTGACATTGTTACAGGAAGCTGTTCAGTGAATATTGCAGCATCCCTCAGAGGCTCAGACTTGCCATGTACAACCATACCTTTACTCAGCTATTGGATTTTACTGTTCAGCAAAGATGAGTGTATAGAGCTACAGAGGAAGATAGAAGCCCTGTAATGCATCTGACCATTAATACAGTGTTTTATAGGGGGTTGTAGGATTGTTAGGGGTTGCTTCCCAAAGGTAAATAGAACCAGTGAGAACTACTTGAAATTGGTTTTGAAAAATTGCTCATTCTTGTGTAGGTAGTCTCTAGTTGTTTAACACCAGAGGGAGAATTGCATTATGTGAATTTATGTTTACAGGATTGAGCTTGTTGTCCGCTTGAGATCAGTAGATGAAGGAGCACTTGTTGGAGACAAACTGTCAGTGCCTAGTAGAGATAATGTGGAAAAATAATCTCTTCCAGAGTATCACCAAGCTTTTTCAGATTTGCCAGACTGAATCCAGTGTTTCTTCTAGAGCAAATCAAATGGTAGAAATACAAATCAAGTTCTGCTGGCCCCCCTGCATGGAAAGACCTTTTGAAAATTGTTCCTTGTTTTGCTTTAGATGTTTTGAATCCTCAGATTATAATTAGAATATTTAAAACATTTTATATTTATTAAATTAGATATCTGATATGGGAAGAATCTTTCCCAATAAACATGATATACACCCTTCACTATTCTAGCACGTGTAACATTAATTTCATGCAGAAGTTTTAAAAGAATAGTTTAATATGAATAACAGCTCAAACATAAATAAGTAGCCTAGTCAGTGTGCAGGGTGGTTTTTTTTTTGTTTTAGGTTTTTTTTTAAAGTAATAATCTCAAGCATAGCTGTTTGGGAAAGAGAAGGTGCAAGTTACGGGATTACTTTGTGTGAAGAAAGGTGTCTGTTTAGAAGCAGAGAATGTTAGGAGAAAAGTTTGTTAGCTAAGGAAAAACTGATAAACTATCACTAAATATTCAGTGAAAATTCAGAATTAGGAAGCTTATAAAGCAAATGTGACTGGAAAATTTTTATTATAGTGAAAAATTGTTTAATATCCAGTCCAATAATTCATTTAGCCATACTTCCATTGACTGTGGCTTCAATTTTCCTGTATTTAAAATTTTGGCACCATATGTTAAACTGTCTTACACAATACCATTGGTTATCTGGAAATGATAAATCTGCTCATTGATTTCCTAATTTTATTATGTACACAGTTAATTGTAATCCAAGATTACAGCAAACAAGATGTTAATTTCTAGACAACCTATGTACATTTCCCTCAGTGTGATTGTTATAGAAGCAAAGAATACAAAGAGAATACCATTTGTGCTATCCTCACAGGAGCTGTCAATAAAAGATGTAATAGGGGATTTAGGAATCTGGAAATGACCAACTAATTTATGTGAATCTATTTTATTTCAGCTAGAAAGACCAAGCTCTGTTTCGTCTGCACTGCATATTGCAGAGCACAGGCTGTCTATAGAAAACCAGGCGGCTGCATATGGATAGTCCCTTGATATCATTCACTTGCTGTGTAATCTTATTATGCAAAGTTCTAATCTTCACCTAGAATGAATGCCTCTGGGTCAGAATATAGTCATATCAGGGTTTTTGAGGTCATGTTTTGTGATCCTTAGCTTATTCTTCTAAGTAGGGCTGGGATTTAAAGAGTATTCCCCAGACACTAGCAGAGATAGATGGCAAAACCTGCTGCCTTTTTGGAAGACAAGACCAACATGAGGTCCCTGGTAGGATTAAACTTGATTTGTAGCTGTAGGATTTTTTAACAGATGTATTATTGGACAGGGAATAGGGGGCCACCAGCACAGCGAAATTGGATCACGATTGGCATTCTCAGGGAGTCCGCTGGCTGCTAAAACAGCAGCTGCATGTGGATTTGACTTCTTTCAGGTGAAGCGACTTCCAGTCATTTGGAAAGGATGGGATGAAAAGGAACCTTGGTGATAATTTTGATGTCTGCAAGATTTAGTACCAATGTAATGGGATTATCGGTAACACCTTCACTGCAGAAAAAGCCACCTGGCGCTATAACTGGCAGCAACTGAGAACTAATCCTTTCCCATCTCTTGGATGTCATTCATGAGGCTCAAAGTGATTTCCACCCTGCTAGCTGTGATTAATTTTATAAACAAACAAACAAAATCAAATGCTGAAGGCATAGGCTATGTAAGGAAAAGGGAACAGAAGATAATAGTAATTACGTTTTGCATTTTATTTGCTGCAGGGGATAAACTATACAGTTCTTGTAAAATAACCAAATTGTATTCTACATGATAAATACGAATGTTTAACTTTTTTTTAAATCAATGCCTATGTTCTGTATAAAAACAACATTTATTCAGTATAAAATTTTCAGCTACCTACTATATGATAGTAGGTAGTACCTGGAAGTAATTACAACAGATTTTATGCTGTTAGTTCTGTGATAAGATTGTTTATACAACAGATCCATTAAGTTTTCAAGGGGCCTGTGACTTAAATAATTTGTTTTATTGTGCTTAATGGTCTTATGCTGTATCTGATGGAGTTGCCTGCCAACAGCACTTTGTATTAAAATTAGTTGTGTGATGTGGAAAAACGTTGAGCTATTTACCTCCTTGTGATCAACAGTATGGCATTATTTTAAAATTGTACTGATAAATAGTTTTCTGAGAAAACAATTATATTTTACTGATGCTTAAGGTAGAACAATTGTAAGATAAATACTCTGTGGGTTTTTTTTTTAATCAACTAGAGTTGTTGGGTTTTTTTGGCTGGGCTTACTCTTATTACAACCATTCACTTGTTAACTAGAAGTTGTTACTTAAAACTACATGGAAACCTTCAGGATTGTAGTTACTCTGTGGAATAAACATTAGATGTCTAAAGATGGATCTTTAATGTTAAAAACAAACCCCCGAATTCTCTGAAGTTGTCTTGTTAGGTTCAAACTGTGTATAATCTAGGTGTATATCTATGCCTTGAAATTAACTTTTTTGAGTAGTAATAAAAAGCCTTCTATAAGAGCTAAGAATTTTTTCATCATTATCATGAACATCTGATAAGCCTGAGCATTTAAAAAAACCAAAAAATTAAAAATTGTGCCACATGTTTAACCTGGGACTGGTGAAATCCATGTTTTGGGGGTTAAAAATTTATTTTAAGAAAACTGGAAACAAAATTTGAGACCTCTTCACTCATGTTCTATACTTATGGTTAGTTTTTACCATGACAGCTCTAGCAGTAGGTAATGCTCGCTCTGAACCCCTTCTTTCCTTGAATGATTTACAAATTTATCTCTCCTAATTCAGAGTTACTCAAAAGACACCAAAGAGAAGCAGTGTAACTATTGGGAAGTACATGTCATCCAGAGTCTAACAGGAAATCAGTTGCAATCAGTTTGAAACTGATTTTCAGAGACATATAGCAGTTGTTTGTAGCTTCATAATAAAAAAATGTTTTAGTTATAGCCTGATAGCTGTTGGCTTGAGAGGATTACATTTTCTCTTAACGAGTCTGTCATTACCATTCCATTTAGTGCAATCAACAATACCTACTCTGGTCACCAATTGTATAAACAATTGTTTATACAATTCCTTTTAACCTGTAATATTCACAGGAGCCTGAATTCTATACTGTCTTAATATATTAATGTTTCAGAATAGCACGGATCTGAAATGCAGGATGGTTGTGCAGTATTTTTCTGTTTGCCTCAACTGAGAAGCAATGTGAGGCCACTTTTCTAGCAGGTGCTGTTAAGAAGTATTGATGGTGGCCTTATCTCAAAAGATAGTTGTGGTCATTAATTCACACTAGTTGTGCAACTCATATCGATCTGCTGTCACTCCATCTTCCTTTTATCACCTGTAACATGTTTCTGGCTCAGAGTAAGGAGTTCGTCCATGCTTTTTATAATGTACTGGGTTGAGAAGAGCAAATCACTTTTCTGGCTCTCCAGAATAAATTCTGCTGAAAGTGCATTTTGCTTACAGCAAAGCTGTTTCAGTTTCTACAGGGTGTCCTGCAGTGTGCTGGGCACTGCATGTGCTAATGAAACAATTCAAGACTCTTCTGTTTTCTGTTGTATTTTGGGTCATTGCTGTGAAACTCATTAGCTAAGATTAAGGATGATAAATCACAGATTGGTTTAAGTGGATTTATTCTAGAGATGTTTTATGTAAAAAAAAAAAAAAACAAAAAACAAAAAAAAACAAAAAAACAAAAAAAACCCAAAACAAAACCAACCAACCAAAAAAAAAAAAACCCCCCAAAAAACCCCCACCCAAAAAACCCCCAAACAAATCAAAAAGCAAAACCACATCATTTTGGAATAAGGAAATGAGCTTCATAGAGAACATTTTTCCCCAAGAATGACTGTCTTTTTTTCTTTATAAATAAATACTAAATGCAAAGAACAAAAGCCACTTTTGACTGTATTCAGGCAAAATTTCCATTAACTGCTAGAGAACACTGTGCAAGTAAAGCTATGCACTTTTAAATTCCTGCATTTAAATAGCAAAACATAATGAAATATAGAAGGGAAGGTCTTGAGTTCATTATTAAGTAGGGTATATTGTATACACAGCAATTTTCTTTTCAACTTACTGCATTTGTGTAGCAAGCTATATTGACGCATTTTAGTAAATGAGGGAAATCTTGCTGTGGTTTTAGTTCATGATAAAGCTGATACTGAGTTTAAGGGGGACAGGTTTCTGGCAGAATGTAAAACTTGCTTCAGTTACTTCAGTATGTGTGTTTTTCACTTCCTTAGGAGAAATATATATATAAAAAATCGGGGTAAGGAAACATCTGCGTTAGATTAGCATTGCAGGAATTACATCTGCTCATCAGAGTTTGACTTAAATATTTGGGGGAGGGGGTCAGAAGATATATACAGTTTTATGTGCTGCAGAACTTATGCCACTGTACTGTAGCTGAGAACAGAAAGATCTAATGCCTTATTTTTATATGCAAGTATTTTGGTAATGGAACTCTAGTCAAAGAAAAACTCTGCAAAACCTCCAGAATTCCTATCAACAACTGTATTCTTTTCCTAGTATAGTCTTACTTAGGCAAGCCATTCAGGACTCTATTATCCTTAATTTTGTCTAGTTCTTCAAGCCACTTTTCATTTGATTGTCAAGTTGCTTTTAAAGTTTTGGTTGACTACTTGATTACTGCAGTTTTCTGTGAATGTAATTTCAGTTGTGAAACATCTTCAGATCACTTAAGATGGTTTGATGCTTCTCTGTTTTGCTGCTGTGTTCAGTTTTAAATACTAGTGCTTGAAGAAAAAAAGATGATTTAAGTTGTACTGTCTTCACGTGGTTAAAACAACTCTATCAAGGGTTATTTAATAAATAATTGCATCTGAGTTACAATATGTGGTCCTTTCAGGAAGTCAAAGCCTGCATTGAAAGGAATGATTACAGCTTTCTAGATTCCATTCATCCAAACCTAGTGGAGGGGAGGATGTTCTCATAACTATTGCAGGTATTTAGACATGTGGCAGGTAAACCTGTTGGCTCTCTTGACTAAAAGAAGCCCAGCTGAGTCAGCGGGGAGCGCTGACACCATTCTCTCCTGTTGATTTCTCTAGTTTGGCAAAGGTGTTTTTGTTTTCAGCTCCCACTCAACTGAGTCTCGCTAATGCGGTGGTGAGAGGGGTCCACTGATTGTACATGTGGAAGAGTCTGTGTAGTAAATTAAAAACTTCTTGATGGCATTTGAGTTTAAACCATATTTATTGCCTCAGATATGTCTGATTATTTGCTGGTTTTATTCACTGTTTTTTTTAAAATATTGTCCATCAGTTGTTAGACACAAAAGATAGTTTTGTAAACGTTAGGTTGTTTGTTATCAAATGAATGATATTCTTCTGTTTTACTGTAGACTAGAACCAGCTGAGCGACGTAACACTGTACCATGCTTCGCAATGTCCTAGGAAAAACCTTGCGATTTCTTGGGTATACTGTGCAATATGGCTGCATAGCACATTGTGCCTTTGAGTACCTTGGAGGAATTGTTGTGGTAACTTTTCATTTTCATGACATTTAAAAGAAAATAAAACTGTAATACTGAAATTGTTATATGTGATAATGCCAATATTTCAGCTTTCTTCGTTTTCTTTAAAGCTTTTTCAAAGCATGTTTAGTAAATGCCTATTGTTTTGGAGGCAGGTCTAGCCTTTATGAAAGTTATTTCGACTTTAGGCATTGGTATTTTTTGCTAAGTTAATGCTTGAGGCATCACTGAAGCAAATGGGAAACTATGATGAAGTATTTTGCAGAGAGAACATTCTTCCAGAAAGACTGGAGTCACTAATAATGCCATAGGAAATGCTCTTCTCTCCAACTCTGGGCAGATTTCTGGATGTTTTATGTTCCCTCCCTCTCCGCCCCAGGTTCTAAACCTAGCAGATACTGCTGCTGGACACAGGGGAGTTTGGCTGGGAGCTGCTCATTCAGCTTCTGTGATGATTCTCTTTTACAGAGGCTAAAGAAAGGGGTAAGCTGGCAGAGCTTCGAGTGCTGCCTCTAATCATTTCCTGCAGAGTAGGTGCTGAAATGAACCTGTTGGGGCTCGTAGCACCTAGCACAGGTCAGGACCAGTCCTGAGCAAACATGGAGCTGTAACAGAGTTAGAGGCTCTCTGGAGGCTGTCCTCACCTTTTAAATGTATCGGATGTTTCTTGGAGGATCTCCCTTTTTTAGTTGTTCTTTACGTTATGCCTTTTATAACTTATTAGTAAATAATTTGAATGTGAATGTATTTTAGATAAAAGTAATTGGAAATAGTAATTTTTTTCTCATTTATTTTTAATTTGCAGTGTTCTGGACCTTCAATGGAACCAACCATTCAAAATTCTGATATTGTCTTTTCGGAGAATCTTAGCCGTCACTTTTATTGCATTCGAAAGTATGCTGCTTTGTTAAGACAAGATTTTATATTCTGTTTTCCAGAGCTTGTCAATAACCACATTCTATCCATCCTTTATTTTTCATATATTATTCTGTTTCTAAATTGTAATTTTTCATAAATCTTCTCTCATTGTGTCTGATGGAAGATAATCAGCACATACAGCCCATTGAACAACTTGCCTGAATTAATTTAGGGTATAGTCTATGACACTTTTACAGGTTTGTCCAAAAACATGGAAAAATTCCCATGGTTTTTTTTCCTAAAACAGTTCTATTGTGTGAGTGTAACATCTCCTCTCTGAGTAGTTAGGTCGTACTTGAAAACCAAGCTCTAGGTATTGCTGCGCTCAGATAGGTTGTAGGAAAGTGACCAAATTGTATAAGTACTGTTTATCAAATGTCATTTTATTCTTGTGTTGTAGAGCACAGGAGACTCAAGACCCTCACCCATTTTATTTTGAACTGTTTCACTGTACCATCTAACGTATATAATCAGGAGGCAAAAGTAATGTAAGGTCTTACAAACTCAGGTTAGACATTGAAGTTCCATTGGAAGAATAACATTTGGTCAGTAGCAGTTAGGAACACGGAATCTGTTCAGTTCCATATTTATGTAGCAACAGGGTCAAGTTAAATGGCATTCATTTAATCAGGGCATTATCAATTAAAATGCAGTCTTAGATGTTTCATAAATGATCTAAATAACAAAGAATCTCTCCAGATGTACTTAAACCGTATGTAAAATTATACCCTGAGTAAAACTGAAAACACCAAAATTGTAGACAAGAATTTTCAGCAGAAGTATCTTTAACGTACATGAATATTTTTGGAGTATACACATTGATGCGCATACATTCAGCCAAACAGTTTTTACTCAGAGTTCTTCTGTTTGTTTTTGTTTCTGTTTTTTTCCTCTCAGAGGAGATATTGTAATTGTGAAAAGCCCAAATGACCCCAAATCAAATATCTGTAAAAGAGTAATTGGCTTGGAAGGGGATAAAGTCTGCACAAGCAACCCTTCAGATTTCCTTAAGAGTCACAGCTATGTAAGTATTAGAGTTTCTTGCTTTGTAAATTAATGATTGGTTAAGTAGGCCTGGTAGTCTGTAAAGGATTTGCAATATTTGAGTATCATCATAAAGTATGACGTTGATAAATTATTCTTTCTTCTTGTATATGTACAGTAAAATGTAATTTGTAAACTGTTTATGGCAAGCTCTCTTTCTCGGTGTCTTTTGTCTCTGTAGGAAGTGTAGGCAGAGGATATTTTTGCTCTGCCCTTTGCTTAGGTCTTCTTCCCTGGAAGAATACGCTAAAAAATCTCTGCATAAAGTGCAGTACAGATGGGAGACTCAAGGGCTTGGTTTTAAGGCCAAACTGTTTCTGTTAAAACACTAAGAAGTGAAAACTTTGTCTCTGCTTTGAAGATTTTGCTTTCAAAAAGATACTTTAGTGTATCTCTTTATTTCAGTGTAACTATTTTAATTTTTCTGAGTATGGTTGGAAAAGTAGTAATTTTCCTAACTTGTCCAAAAAGTCAGGTAACAAAATGAGATGAAAAGGAAAAAAATACCCTTAATGTGCTCACTTGTCCTTACACAGATAGACTTAACAGATGTTTGGAAAGATTTGTGACAAAATGTTTTCACTGACTTCTTTTTAGACTACCATTGGAAGAATCATCAGAAATCATGATCACAGAAAAATGTAGAGGTTTTTTTTCCCAAAAGCTTGTTTGACCATTACCTCTGCTCAGCATGCTGAGGAGACATCAGATTTTGCACAGGTGTATTGAATCTTAAAAGCAAGATACTCTGTTGCTTTTTCATATCTTCATCTTCACAATTAGAATAAGAATTAGCATCTGGTCCATAGCTGAAGTCCTGTACTGTGAAGGTAGAGAATTTTATGGCACATTCCTTGCAGCCAGCTACAGTCTGTAATAGATAAATCTTTTAAGAGATTAGCTACCCTAAAGAGATCTGACTTCACCAGTGTGCCTTCAGGTACCATTGCTTAATTTGTATTAAGCAGCTGAAGTGGAGTCTGTCCTTACTAAAATCGATGGCAAAATTCTTGTCAATGTTGTGTCTAGATTTGGTGTCTGGATTTAGTCAAGACCTAGGACCAGAAAGCAAGGATATGATTCATACCCTGTTCTGAGGGATTGAATTTGTTGTTTCTTCCACTCCAGTGTTGAGGCAAGACCTTTCAGGCACCTGCCTCTAATCTGACCTTCTGATTAAGTGCCAGTACCACTGGACCTTCTGTTTCCACTTCTGCCACTCATGGACAGAAAGAGGGAACTCATTCTCTATTACATAGTGAAGGCGAGGACAGAGCATTTAGTTTTTCCATAAAGCAAATTGTGTTACTGTTTAACCAAGGAAAAAAAATAAACTCCACAGAACTCCAACATACCTTTCTTACCAAGTTGAAGAAATTTTCTAGCTCCTATGGGAGTAGTAATTTAGATGAAATACAAATTTCCCAGAACAGAATGATCTGAAATGGAAATCTGAATTCTGTGTACACTGACAGAAGATGCAAACTGAGTTTCTCTGAGCATCTTGTTCCTCAAGTGTCTTAGTCTTGAAACGGAAATTCAGGAAAGATTTGTGCTCAACAGGGTGTCAGCCTTTCTGGAAACCCTGAGGTAATCAAATGAATATCCAGCAGAACAATTTCTGCCCTAGGTGTCTTGTCTTCAAGTTTAATACAAAATGTAAGGAGAATGAGGGGATGAAGAACGCAGAGTCTAATTCCTGTTTTCCTGTGCATGTATTTTGCAAAGGCAAATTTGTGGAAATACAGCAAAGTGACATGCAAGCTTTCTTAGTTCTTACATCATAACTTGTATCTAGGGGGAGGAATGATCTAAATGGAAATGCTGTCGTTTGTTAGTGCGTATCTGTTTTCCTCCTATCTTTAGTGGTGGTTGAAGAGGTAGATCTTACCACCTGTTCAGGAGATGCTTCCTTTACAGAAGAGTAGATTCTCAGCATAGATATCTGCACTTTATGCTCATCATTTACACTAGATTATTCACTAAGTAAATTGTTCTTGTTGGGGAGGGAAAAAGTGATACGCGTCTGTGTTTAGGTAATTGTCTAAACAGATTCCTTATTTTAGGGAATGCACTTCTAATTCAGATACAACCTTCTTCAAAGCAAATAGAAGCAGCAGATATACAGAGAACTGGCCCTTTGTTTTCACAGAATCACAGAATCATCTGGGCTGGAAAAGACCTTGAAGACCATCCAGTCCAACCATTATGTATTTGGCTTTTTCACAGCCACATCATGTTAATGGCCCCTAGTCACACTATTATCCTACAAAGCCACCCAGACTTTCTTCCTCAAGTCATCTTCAGCCAAGGAACCAAGGAACTTCCTTGAGAAGAATTAACCTGAGTTGAGTACTAGGAAAAAAGATTGTCGAAACTGAGGAAAGGCCTTGGCTAGGATCCCAAATGGACAGAAGTGCTGTCTGGGGTGTCTAGCTGCCAGAGAAAGGTACAATTGCAGGCACTCCTTAAGTGAGCAAAGCCTAGAAGTTGTCATGGGTTTTGTTGTTTATATTAGGCTACTAACAGCTTTTTATAAAATGAGAAATCTGAGTGATACTTGAATACAGTGACTCCAAAGTGTGTAAGGTCAGAGAGTTTGTTTTTGTTACAGTGAACCACTCAGCTTTCCTTGACTAACTTGTCTCCTGTTTTGGGGAGTGAGAGTGAAGAGTTAGTCATGTTTGCAAGTTTATTATAGTACAGTGAATATAAAGTATCAGGTACCGGAAATATTACCAAATTAGGTAGTTTGAACCTCTGCTTCATTCTTCGCTGGTGTTTGCCAACTAATGATTAGGTATTAGGAGTTAGCCAGTCACTGGAGATGTCAAAATAATGGCAGTGCAACACTTACAGCTGAGAGTGAAATCACCTCTAAGCAGCTGCTTCTATTGTCACCCCAAAAGGAGAATCCTTGTAGTTATGTTGGTAGGAATTGTGCTTAGTCTGCATTGTGTTAGTGTTGGCATATTTTACAGATTTTAAGTGAGGGATTTTTGTGCTTAGAAGCACTATCATACATGATTCTTATTCTGAAGCCTAAGAGAATGCTAAAATGAGATCTTGCTTCCAGTCCTGTTTCATTCATGAATATACTTCTCAGGATGGCTTATATATATAGGTAGGGGAATGGAGAACTCTGTTTACAATTTTCTCTCTGTAAAATTACATAGATGAGATACTTTATTGCTGCAGCCAACCAAGGTAGATACCTATAGATTAAAAAAACCCCAACCCAAACCAACTTTCCAAGCTATAATAAAAATGAAAAATAATTAAAAAAAAATTAAATTGAATACATTGTCCCAAAAAGAGAGACTTCAGTTGAGTAGACATGCATTATAGCAGTGGCAGTCATGTGAAAACCTTTATAGTGGTATAAAAATACTTTTGCTGCTCTTAGTTGAAGTAATGCATCCTTTGTGAAAAATTATTTTTGTCAGAGTACACTTAAAGTGTAAGGCTGTACGAAAAACCTGTCTTTGATGGAGTCATTGTTGGATTACAAGCTGATGGAACTAATCCCACATATCAAATTGATTGTATAAATTAAGCACATCCTTAAATTAAAATTTAAGTACCTAAGGAACAGCTTTACTTTGGACCCTTTATGGTGGTTCATATGCTAGAGGTTGGATCTTATCTGCAGAGTAATAATGAGGGAAATCTTCCTATTTACATGAAAAGGGTAACAAAATTCCTTTTTTGAGTAAGCTGCTATAGTATTACACAGTTAGGAAAATGTAATTTTTCTTTTCATTGCCCTTTTATTGATATTTGGTATGGAATATGAGTATTAGGCTGGCAGTTTTGCTGGACTCTTTTTTGGTTTTGTGCTCAGTGATGGTGTTTATAGATATAAACAAGTGTATTTACTGTAATAAACAGTTAAGAAGGCATAACATATTTTCACTGTATCAGAAGCAATGTGGTATGAACCCAAAAGTTAAAAAGGTAAGGAACTAATTTTTAGTAATGTATTCAGACCTAGTTTCAATTAATAAAAAATATCTTTACTGCTTTATTCATTTAACTATAAGATCTAAGTAATGAGGGTTGATGAGGAAATTACTCAATCACAGTAAACCCCTGAAATGACCTTTAAAAAAACACCTAAAAGGTTAATTTTCATATTTAGTTTTTTACTTCCTGTTTTAAAAAGTCTTAATACAGATCCAGGTTTATAATTCAGATTGAGTATCCTATTGTTATATTTGAGTTTGTTTTAATGCCATTTACTTTAGCTTTAATTTCTTTAGTACCATATGTTCTTGTGCTGCAGTTCCTATTTACAAATTGAAAAAGTGAGGGGTAAGTCATCAGATTAAAACAGCTTGTATGTCATAAACCACCAATATGCTAAGCCTTTGTGTCACTTAAACAAAAGTAGTACCTAATAATGTCACTTAATACAGCTAGAGTCTGTAAATAAGGAACTGCCTTTTGCAAGTCATAGTGATAAAAAGCTGAGATACAAATCCATATCTCAGCAACACTCTGCTGGTAATCAATCACAACACACCACTAATGCTGTGAGACTAGCTGATGTGGGGGAAGTATGTTTACCTTGTGCTAAAATGAGGTTCATTGCGGAGATGGCATCTCTTCATCCTGTGGTTAACTCTAGAGCTAACATAATTCCCAAGATAATGCATCTTACTGTGTTTGCAGATCAGAGAAGTGGTCTTACACAGCGCTATTAACTCTTAAACAGTCCTTGTCAAATGCAGTAAGAATATTATGTGGGTACTAAGGATAACATAATGTTAATGTAAACAACACAAAATCTTACTAGACAGTACTACAGATTTTGGATGCACAACGTAAAATACTGAAAAGTAGTTTGATATTTCACAGTGCTCAATACCATTGGATAGTCTCTCTAAAATATCCTAAATAGCGATTAAAAATGAAGTTCTCAAAAGGCAAGTTCTTTTTCCTTTTTTCTTAGTATCTTAATAGCTAGTTTACACTCATGGTTTAGTATTCCAGTAATCTTAAATTTTAATAGTTGGCACTCAGGAGAAAGGAATTATCTTAATCTTTCTTCTTCTCCTTAGTTCCAGTGTTCTAGAGACTTGAGAGAAAGTTATGCCATAATTTTAAGCAGCAGGTATGCTAAATGTCTGGTGGGAAAGGAGAACTGATTTGGTATATTTAATTTGCAGATTTGTTCAGTTTGCAGATCCCCCTATATCCCAGTACATAGAGTTGATGACTAGAGCTAATCTTGAATTTTCTGATAAGTAATTCTAAATCAAAATTCTGATTTGTCAAAACTAAATTATTCAAGGGAAAAGAAACACGAATAATTTTATCAGTCTACTTCCCAGTATTTCCAGGGTTTCTTCTGCTCCATGTGTATTGGTCTTTTTACCCTTGCAGTTTTGGTTTTGATACTTCAGGGTCATACAAGTGGCATGACTTGACCCAACAGCACTGGTACCGTTCACTGTAGCTTATCCTAATGTCTGTGGGGCCAGGTTGGTGGGTGGCCAGACACAGGCAGGACTGCACCATAGCTCAGGCATGGGACAGCAGTGGGAGGCTCAGCTTAACCGCAGCTCCTGAATGAGCTCTCACCGAGGTCTCTTACATGTCTTTCTCAAACAGCTCTTTCTGCCCCACAGTCTGACCCAAGATGAGACAGCTGCACCGTATTAGCTGGTCTTGAGTGCAGGCCAGCTACACTGGGGTTGGGACAGCACTACCCAGGCTCTGACACATTGCCCTGGTGGTTCTGCTCAGCCAACTCATTACTGAAGGAAAACCATAAAGAAATCTCCTCGTTGATTTGAGGGAAGGTTGTTTCAGGATTACTTATTTCTGAATTTATAGCACTAGATGCTTTTCCTCTGTGGAATAGTCTTGGCTGTACTGGTCAGATCAGTTTGAACCTTCAAGTTTTAAGATTCTGTTATTCCTCTGATCTAAGTTCAGTAATAACTTCTAGGAAGCTGCTCGGGATGATGAAACCAAATACTCAAGGACTCACTGAGGATTTTGAGCACAAGTTTTAGTGTGCCTCTATCACATTCACATCTGAATGAAGGACCTATTCTTTTTTTTTTTTTTCCTCCTCTATACGTACTAGCTAAGACCTTCCAACTGTCTGAAATACTGAGAACATGCAGAGCTGAGGCTTTTGATTAGCAAAGAGTCAGGTCATTCCCGATGGAGCGTAAACCTGCTGGGTATTGTCCATTCTTGCTACCAGGCTTATTGGCTAGATAACTCTGTACAGGTATGCCTTTGTCCAGGGCATACCAGTGATGGTAATGGGTTTTGTGTTTTAACCAGTAAGTTCCAGCTGGGATTTGAACCCATGGATTTTTTTGTTCTCAAACCTACACTTTAGAATCATAGAATCATTTGTGTTGGAAAAGACCTTTAAGATGGTCCAGACCAACCTTTAAGCTAACACTGCCAAGTCCACCACTAACACATGTCCCTAAGCACCACATCTACAAGTCTTTTAAACACCTCCAGGGATGGAGAGGTGGGACCATGCAAACCTCATGAAGTTCAACAAGGCCAAGTGCAAGGTCCTGCACGTGGGTCAGGGCAATCCCAAGCACAAATAGAGGAGGCTGGGTGATGAGTGGACTGAGAGCAGCCCTGTGGGGAAGGACTTGGGGCTATTAGTGGATGGAAAACTGACTGTGAGCCAGCAATGTGTGCTCACAGCCCAGAAAGCCAACTGTGTCCTGGGCTGCATCAAGAGAAGTGTGGCCAGCAGGTCGAGGGAGGGGATTCTCCCCCTCTACTCTGCTCTCATGAGACCCCACCTGCAGTGCTGTGTCCAGCTCTGGGGCCCCCAACATAAGAAAGACATGGACCTGCCTCCAGAGGAGGCCACGAAGATGATCAGGGGGCTGGAGCCAGGCTGAGAGAGTTGGGGTTGTTCAGCTGGAGAAGAGAAGGCTCCGGGGAGACCTTACAGCGGCCTCCCAGTACTTCAAGGGGGCTACAGGAAAGCTGGGAGGGACTCTGTATCAGGGAGTGTAGGGATAGGATGAGGGGTAGTGGTTTTAAACTGAAAGAGGGTTGATTTAGATAAGATGTAAGGAAGAAATTCTTTCCTATGAGGGTGGCACAGGTTGCCCAGAGAAGCTGTGGCTGCCCCCTCCCTGGCAGTGCTCAAGGCCAGGTTGGACGGGGCTTTGGGCAACCTGGGCTAGTGGAAGGTGTCCCTGCCCATGGCAGGGGGGTTGGGACTAGAGGACCTTTAAGGTTCCTTCCAACCCAAACCATTCTGTGATTCCATGATATTCTGATTTTTTTCTCAGGAGTTCCAGGATGTGGGTAGGAGATTTATTTTTGACAGTTTTGGCCTATGAACATCTGTAAAATATGAAAATTTCAAAACTAGTGTATTAAAAACCTTAGATCATTTTTCACTATTTAAAGCAATGTGTCTTTGTTTTCAGAAGAGAACCATTGTTTTAATGCAAAGAGAGAGGTTGTAAAAAGTGTGTGCAAAACCTGCACATTATTCTTCATGACAGTAATATTTGCTTATTTTTTTATTCCATTAATTTTAATTTTATTTAGAAAAGCAATGATGGCTAATAATTTAAATTTAGGGTTGCAGCTAGATATTTTTAAAACTGGTTATATAGCTTTTCACGCTGATTCATATCAGCATTTAACAATATGCTCTAGATCTGAATATTAAATGAGACTATTTATAGAAGTAAACAACACATGCAAGTGTTTGAAGTATTAGTTAACACAGTTAGAAATTTTTGCAAGAGCCAAAAAGTGATACTGAGAGAAAGCATATCTGTTTATCATTTGACTGGCATAGATATTTCTGATGTGAAAGTTCTGTGACCTTTCCCACAAAGCAGCGAGTGCAGTGATCAAACCTTTTAAGTTCCAAGTAAGCAAGCTCAGGAACAGCAGTAGTTATTTGTGCATTACACAAAGTTTAGAAGGAGCAACAGTGGTTAAAAAACAAACATTCAAATAACTATAATGAATGCTTTGACAGATTACTGTAACAGCTTCCCCAAATTTTTATTAAAGAACAATGCTCAACTGGTGTGCTTGCATGATAGAGAAAAATGCCTTACAAATTCAAATCTAAGTTAATATACCTTGGCTTCCTTGTTGTATATGAGTTAATATTGCTACCATTGAAGGCTATGTGGTTTTAATATTGGTTAATAATTAATTTCAAAATTTAAAGATAGAAAGTCCTCATATTTTTATAAATTTTCTATTAAAACTACCAAATACTTTATTAGGGAATGAATTAATAATATAAATATTTCATCACAGTGAATTTAATTTCTGTATAAAAACCTGTTAGTGTTTCATTGTCATCTTTTCTCATAATAATCTCGACAAGGTCATAATATATTCTTTTTAATATGTGTATTTAAACAAACTAGGCCTATGTCTAATTCACAAGCAGCTTAAGCTGTTCAATAAGTAAAAGGAGAATGCTGAACTGTTTGGAAGTACCTACGAATTTAAGGTAAAATCATTCTGTTACATTCTTTCAAGAAGTATTAAATTCCAGGTAATTCAGCCTTTTAGTGATACTTAGAAGATGTTGATTTAAGATCTGCTATACAGTTAAAGTTCCAGCGTGGTTGCTACCATTTCATATCTTTTTCTAGCACAAAAAAGGAGATGTAAATGCTTATGCTGATTTTGAAAATATTGAGCTAATCGACATTGTTGGGTTTTATATAGATGGCAACTTTAATATGAACAACATTTATGATAAAGCCTACAGAAGTGGTGTCTAGAGCAACTGGATCATTAAAAAAAGAGTATCTGTTAAGCATTATTCACTCTTGGTTCTGAATTAATAAATAAAGGATTAAGGACTAGTTATGTGAGACTTAAAGTATAGAGTGTATAGAAACTCCTGCATTTCTATGGTGTATATTTTATCCTAACTAGATGCAATTTACTTAAATAAGGCAATTTAACCAGTATTTAGTAAATTTGTCATTTGATATTGTAGATTCTTTCATCATATTTCACTTTAATCAAGAAAGGTAACACCTGTGGTTTATTCACAAAAGCTTCTTTTGTTAAATGAACACCCGCAGGCCATGAAGCAATTACATTTGTTGCTTGTACCAAAGTAGGAGGCACTTAAATAGACCTTAGTAGGGATAGATGAGAACTTGCAGACTTTATTCTTTTGTCCAGCACCGAGATTAGTTCTTATCATAGCTCAAGAAGGAAGCCTCTGAACTGAAAAGAAAAGATGGGAATGGTTTAAAGTTCTTCTTAAGTTTGAAACTTTGATATTGCTGGAGGTGATTTGAATACCTGTGACCTTATGAAAGTTCAAACTTCATCTACTCCCAGCTGATTGTACGTGCTGATGTTCTTTGACAAACACAGACTGCTTGTCCAAAAGGAGAGATTGCAACAGATTGGTGTTTATAATTCTCCACTTATTTGTTAAAAATCCCTATTTTTCCATCTTTAGTACCTCACACCCCCCAAAGTCCCCCAAAATCACAAACCAAAAAGACCCCCCCCACCAAAACAAAAAAAACCAACCCAAACCACAAAAGTCTATTTTAATTTCGTTGGGTTTGGGGGTATTTTTGAGGCAGATAATTTAATGTTAATTTTATTTGCAGTATATTAGTTTTCTACTATACCTGTTAATGCAGCACAGGCACCTCATCTCTTGAAGTTATTGAGATTACTCAAAGAACAAAGTTTGGTGTCATGTAAAAAGACCAGAAGAATAATTCTTTGTTGATTTGCCCCCAGCCCTGCCATTTATGTAAATGAATGTTTTATGCCAGTAAGTATGCATCAAATACCTGACCTATACTTCAGTTTTGCTACTTTGCCACTAAGTAAATGACAACAGCCCTGCAAATTTAGCCAGTTTGTCAGAGTGAAAGATGCTTATTTATCTGAGGTGAAACAGAATAAGCTACTGCTACAAGCTCCGTTGTTGTAAATGATAATCTTGCTCTTCTGGTCTATCTGCTCCTGTACTAGAGCCCTCCAAGCCTTGGAAGGGAGAAGGGGGAAGAGTCGTGTCTGATCAGTGTCCTGTATTCTCATGCATATAAGCTGCACCTCAGATAACTGGTTCTGCCTGAGAACTGCTGTTCCTTGGAAATAAATCCTCAGATAATCTGCACAAAACCAGAGGCACAAGGGTTGCTGAGGCAGACAGTCTGCAGAGGATCAGACGCAGTGTGTTTTCACATGAACCTGCACTGCTGTGGAATTGCTGGGTTTGCATGGGACTCACTAGTTAGTTATGTGAAAATTCAGTTGTTGGGCTTGTGAGACTTTCACATCTTAGTTCTGGCCTATGTGTAAGGGAGAACTGAAATGCTGCCCAGCCTAAGTTAAATGCTTTGGGCACTCTCATCAGTATTTTTTCTATTCACAATCTTTGTGTAGTAATGGTAACTCTGACTTCAGTTGTACTTCTTGGATACAATTAATTTTGTCTAAGACGTTCACGGTCCATGGCCTGTAGATACCAAAATGCAACATTGTGAATCGTCAAGCAAGTGGCCTTCCCCTGTGTCTTGGGTTTTCTGGCAGTAGCAGCCTACTGGTGTGTAATTAATGTATTCTTACTACAAATAGAAGTTTTCAATGGTTATTTTTTTTTCTTTGGCTACAAATGTATCTTATTCCTAGCTACTGTGCTTGCATAGCTTTGAGGCATTTCAGATTGGGTCCTGATTCTGCGAAGGTTGATACTCAAAGTTAACTTTATTCGTTGTGGGCAATCCCACTGAAATGAGTGATGTGGTCTAGAAATAGCTTGGCATAAACCCTTGAAGGATTCTGGCTTTAGCCTTTATTTCAAAGGGATATAAACAACTTTTTTTTTTTTTTTTAAATTAATGATTATGGCCTGTCACTAGTATTTGGTTTTACATTTTCATGTAATTCATGTGATTTTTTTTTCTTGCTTGTCTTAATTCTAGGTTGTAGTGAAGTGCCTAGATGATGGACAGGCACCATATGAAGGTATTATACTGTATTATCTCTAGATGAATCATACATTGTGACAGTACTCTTAACGACAAATATCGAGGTATAGGGTCCTGTCATACCTTCCATGAAGAACTATGAAACTCAACATAAATGGTGAATTCCAGGATAAAGGAATATACTTTATTGCAGATGTTACCTATAATGCAAACTATGAACATCTTGTCTAGACATGTAATTATTAGTAGTATTAGAAGCAATGATATGCCACAGCTGGCAAAAGCACTTTATTTTTTATACTTTTGGAGCATGGAAGAAAGATGGGAAGGTCTAGAAGTGTTTGGATGTACCTGTGTTATGAATGGGTCCTTACTTCACATGGTATCAGATGAGCTTCACGTTCTGCCTATGTATTGAGGAAAGCGAGAAAGCACGGGAACCAGTAAAGCAGAAGGAGAGCTGGTAGTGTCCAGCATGTGAAACAGTAGCACACGGCAGGGAGTGACACTTTTTCAGAAATGTGAAATGTTAATGTGGATTTGCTTTTTTATTTCATTTTAAAAAATCTTCCTTTCATAGTAATTCATGCTTCTCCTTTTTGCATATTGCTGAGATAGTTCTTCAAAATGACAGTAGTTTGATGTATGATTTGTAATTCTGGTAGCTGCTGGAGAGTTTGCATCAGGAAGGTCAGAACACTGCTTTGCATTGTAATATGCACCTGAAAAACAAACTCATGTAAGATATGGACACAATAAATGTTTTAGGTGGGTACACTGCAAGTAAGTGAAGACAAATAGCCAACTAGCCTAACAGTTGCTGCTGGACATTCTAAATAGGCTGTATGCCACAGAATGTTTCAGGAAGATAGGAATGTCAGTACATTCTCAAACAGAGACCTATCAAAAACATGCCCATGTGTGATGAGATGTATATTCTACAAGGGTCATTTGACTCTGAATAGAATTTTTTAAAAACTTATTTTAAATTGACTTCTGGTTGGTTATTTTGTTTGCAAAGCTGCTTGGGTAGGAGGAGGGCCAAAGTCGTCTAGCTGAAACCAACTGGCCTTCCCAGAGAAAGTTCTTCCATGCACATGCCAGCTATCTGATAAGCCTACAAAACAACAAAGGTGGCAGACAAGGTGAATATGGAATTCCTGCATTGAAGGACTGGGAGAACAAGAAGTAGAGGACTTTGATAGAACTAGCAGATCAGTTGAAAACAAACAAGGTGGCGCTCCTTTATACACGGACTGTGGAAGGAGACAGTATCAGTAGGTTTCAAAAGGATTTAGACATATTGCTGGTCTACACCTCCACATGTAGATCCTAAAATGATGAGGCAGGGATGCGTGCCCTCTGACATGCCTAACGCACCTATCCAAACCATTCTGTGATCCTGGACACCAGAGGAGTACAGGGGGTGGCTGGGAGAAGATGGGCAAGCTCACATATGCTTTCCATGATGAGTATCTCTCTTTGCCACCGTCATCTCGAGACAAACTGTTGGTTCTTAATCCATAGCTTATACATTTGCCACAGCTCCACAAAGGGACCCTCAGGTACCGTGCTATCCTCAGATCCTGGTCTGGTAACAGGCAGGCGGGAGTGTGACTAAGCAAGAGCCTAAAAGGCTTATTTAAAGACAGGGTTCCCAGTAAGTGTTACCTGGCCAGATACCTATAAGTACTAACAATTACACTTCAACTGCATTTTCCTCAAATGTTTATCTGGGGGACCTGGTTTTGTTCTTAATGGTTTACATCCAACTTTGCTACTAGAGTGGTATTTTATTTTGTTTAGTCTGTTATCCTTGAATTCTGTACACGTAGACTATTGTACTTCTGAGTCCATGTGGCTTGTTTCTAAAATATGAATGTTTATATAGCTCAAAGTCTGAGTTTCATTTGAAGTTTTTTTAAATTTTTTTTTCCATTTTTTTCTCTGAACTGTGGGCATAGTAATGTTTCAAGTACATACTTGGTTTTGGAAAACTGTATGTTAACTTAAAGTCCACATTAAATATTATCTAGATTTAAAATATTTGCTACTTTTAAATTTTCAGCATGGTTTAGAATTTTAGAAACAAAAACTGGTTAGAAAAAAAATTTATTAAGTATTTTGTTTGGTAACTTGTAAGAGGTTGTTTGTATCTGAAATGTTTTTTTTAAAAAAACATATCAAAATAGTGTTGTATACTCCAAGCAGAAATCTTAGTTTAAGATTTACAGTAGCAACTTTTTCATATATGAAAGTTTTATACTCTTGTTTAGGTAACTAATACAGTGATGTTGCTATTTCTCATTTTGTCAATGAGCCAGTGAATGCCATGAATCTATGGTATGTAATACAGTTAATGCATAATATATATAGGCAATGAAAGGTCTTTGTCATATAGTATAAGGTCACCATCATTAATTTTCAAATTATAAAAAGGGATTTGCTGTTTTGTGATCATCATTATTGCAATATAATGTGTTGTGGATTCTGCCTGCACATAGAATGAACTGTGATCTTAATTAGAACTTTGACAAGCCTACTCCGATAAAATGATGAGATTATTCATAATTGATGTCACAATCAATTACCAGTTAGTTCATCATGAATCTACTAACAGGTCTAGCCTTGGTGCTGGCCCCAGGATGTTGATGAGTGTGTGGCTGCCCTGTTCATGCTGTTACTGCGACAGGAGGGCAGATTTTCAGTCAACATCCTAATGACCTCTTTTGAAGTCTATTAAATTAATGACCCTGTCACATTGCTCTAACCTCTTACATCTTCATTTTGGATTTTTTGTGGCAAACCATTGGTTTTTGAGCACATGATAGAACAGATACTTTGGAACACTCCTCATCCCTCCAGATCTGGCACTGTGTCTTACTAGATTCAATAAAAATTAGTTCATTATACAGTATTGAAATACTGAACACAGAAATCAGAAAATATATTGTAAGGCAAACTATGCTTAATACCATTCTATTCTATTTTCTTTTTACATTTCACTCTTGCTTAATCATAGGTGCCTAAAGGACATGTTTGGTTAGAAGGTGATAATCTCAGGAATTCTACAGATTCCAGGTGCTATGGACCTGTTCCTTACGGACTGATAAGAGGACGCATTTGTTTTAAGGTATATATATTTATAGTATCTAAAAATAGTTGCATTAATACACTTTTAATGCCTGGGTGTTGGGTATTAAAACTTGCCTCCTTAACTATTTGGTCAAAGCAAATTTAAAGGAAAGTTTGAACACACCGGCCACTTGCTGTAGAAGGATAATTCAACAGCAGTGGGGGTTTTTTTGAGGGAGGACTTGTTTTTTGAGCAGCACTCTTTGAGCAGTCACTGCTTCTGAAAACTGAATGAATTATTTTGCAAGCAAATCCAAACCTGATAAAAACACAAACGTACACCCTACTGCATGGATATACATTCCATCCTTAATTTGATTCTTGCCTCTGCAAAATGGTAGAAAAGGGCAGCTCCATATTTCACTGTTGTAATTTGAGAAGTGTAGTTCCACAGTTCAGAAACCAAAATGGAGGAAAACATTATCTTTCTAGGACTTGCATACATACTTTAGACATGTAGACTGCCTTGCTGCTTTTTAGACTGTGATAAAGCCTTAACAGTAAAGTCAAATCTGTGCCACTGTAATTGTCTGCCACATTCTATTTTCAAAAAATGCTTTGAATTAATATTGTATTGTATAAACCTCCATGGTTCCTTCTCCTTCTGTTTCAACAATTCTACAGTTTTATTTCACACTAAATTACTTTTTCATTTTATTTACACTATTAATTTACTTATTTACCAAAAAGAAGAAACTAACACAATTTCCTCTCTGTAAAAAGTTTAATCTAAGACACAAGGAGTATGTATTATAGATTTATGCACCAGCTCTTAGAAAGCTAGATTTAAAATGGTGCTATTCAGAACAGTAACAAAAGGTTTTGAAAACTGTTCTTCATATATTACAACACATCCACAAAAACATAATTTAGCACAGCTGTATTACATGAACAGGAAAGATTAGATCTTTCCACTTTAACAAAGTTTTATATACTTAATTTACAGTTTTTATGAACACAATTTAGGACTTTTCAAAAAACCTTGTAGCTATTGACCATAATCACTAATTGTTTACTAAACCTCAAATAACATGTCCCCTGTCGGCCCCACCACCAAGTTTTGTCTGACCCCTGTTCTGTCTGGATTGCATTTGCTTTGAGTTCTTCCCTAGTGTTTGTTCAGTGCCCTTGGTTCCTCCTCTGTATTGTTTGCCTTACCATGTACACCAGAGGAAAAAATGCTCATTCTAAATAGGGCTACTTTTATGACCCAAGTTTTAGCTTGGGTTATTAACTGCTAAAATACAAATGATGCTAATATGCTGACAGCCCTCTTTATAAGAATGCAGTATTAATAATCTGACTGAAAAAAAATTTTGTCCAACTGATACTAGTATAGAAAAACTGCTGTTTACTACTTTAAGGGAACTGTTAGCAAATAATGTATATATTAAGAACCTATGAATGTGGACAGCTATAATTATTCACAGTATCTCTCCACAGCAATAAATTTGTGTCCAGCTTGTACTCCCAATAAGGAAGATGTTTGAGAGACTTTAATGAAGTGACTAACAGGACTGAACCTTAAATTTAGCAAGCAGTAAACTCTGTAAAATGAATAGAACTTACACACAGATATTATATATTGAAGAAACAGTTTAGGACTCCAGAATATTGTCTGTTTAAAAAGATAGTATGCAATCACTTGATACTTAAATCAAAATAATTATTTAACCAAGCTTTATAGCAGTTGTTTTATAATGGTGCATAGAGTAGTGATTATTAACGTTTTAATGAGATTTAAGTATATGGTGCCTAAAATGAGTTTATTCTTGAAATGAGTGTTTATAGTTTGGGTTGTTTATGGTAATTGACATTAGAATACAGTGATCTTGCTATTATATGCTGCTGTTGAGCATTACAGTGAAGAACAGCAGAATACAGCAAGTCCACATGGTGGTATCTAATTAGTAGACCACTGGCCAAGAAACCTATGTACGCTTTTTAATGTAGTCTACTAGAGGTTTGGCTTCTCTTTCATGCAAAATCTTTTACTGCCTTGAGAGTGGAAGCTTATGTGGCTTTATCTTAAAGTGGATTTTAGAGAAACAGATGTAATAGTGCCTCTGAATGCTGTTACATTTTTAGTAATGGATGCAAAAAACCAAATCTAATTTGGAAGTAAAGGATTTCAACAGAAGAGAGCGAGCTTGTACCAAGTTTGTTTAGGCAACCTATTCTTGGCAAAACATAAATATTCTCTCTGTAGCTTACCTGTGAAGTTTAGACCTAAGATTCTCAGTCACTGTTGGTGCACCATTTTTTAACCCATACAGAAATAATAATACTTGATTATATTTGCTCCTTTTTCTCCCTGCCACCGTATCAACTGCCACTCCAAGAGACAAGTTCATTCCATGAAAAGGCCACTGAAATCAAAGTAGCTGCAAATTCAGTAAAAGCCTAGGGACTCCCACTTTGACAGAACTCATGCTTCATCCTGTCCCAAGTAGGATATCCTGTGCCTTTCCTGGACTTAGGCTCCACGTCAAACATAGACCTGTAGTGTATCTTCAGAAGAGCTAGTTAGCCCTATTTATCCCCCATCCATCAGATCAATTCTTGGCCAAACCAAGGTAGGCAAGGGGAAACAGCTGCTAATTGGACTAGCCAGTTTGAATGAACAAGTCACAGTCAACTTCTGTCATTTAAAAAACTTGGGAATTACTACACACAGTGGCATCTTTGTTTCACAGAGAAGGCTTGTTCCATCTCCCTTCCAACCATGAGTATTGTTTCTCATGTTCTCTTATGCATGCAGATTAGATAGAACATCATTTTCATTCTAACTCTACCACTAAAATTACTGTGATGAATTTGAAACTAAATTGTCAAAATAATACTTAAAACAAATTTGATTATTTTCACTGAAAGAAAGTCAAGTTGCAATGGGTGTGATTTGAGTTGCCTGAAATGAGATTTGTGCCAAAGTGAATGGCCTAAGAAACTTCCTTCTCCGGGCCTTTACTCAGATCATCTTAGATTTGTAATATGGGACATTCCTATTCCCTTTTACTCCTATTTGCCTTTGAGGCCAAACAAAGACTTGACACCCAGCCTGCAGCCAGCATAGGCCCTCTGGAAAGCCTTGAATTCCATAGCTTTGCTTCTAACCAGGACTACAAATATCCTTCTGTTGTTGGTTCGTATCTCTGTATATTTCTGTGGAACTTAAAATAGCTCACTGGCTAACATGCACGTAGAGACAAGGCGTTACCTCTGTGTATTGCTGTTTATCAGCAGATGTTCCTCATGCTCTTCCCTAACTGCACACACCAAAGACGACATGTATTTTCTAAGATACTTGCACATGAGAGCTTTGAGCCTTTTTCAGAGCCACAGAATTTAGGGTCCTGAGATGACTCATCCTTCTGTCTTTGCCAGGGCCAGGCACAACCCAGCTGACGGCAATTTAGCACAGTGCTGCAAGGGGCTGGACAGAGGCAACTCTAGGGAGCCTCTAGCAGCACATGGTCCCAGTCTAGTAGTAAATTAATGCTGTCTTGCTACACCTATCCTTGACTGCCTCCGCCTCTTCTGTCATTGTCTTTAGTGCTGGGGACAAGTAATGGGATTGAAATGTCAAACCTTGGCACTGTGCTTCCTCTTTTAAACTGAGAAAATTACTCTTTCACTCCACCCAGAAAGCAGCAAAGGCTCCTTCTGTGCTGTGGCTGTTCCATGAACTCAGTTAAAGAGTAAGTTGCTGTTCCTGGAAGGTGACTGCGTACCTTCCTTAAGATCAAATTCTAAGGAAAAATGAGCAAGATAAACATCATACTGACAGATGCTTTGGGAACAAGGTAGTGTGTCATCTGTCTCTTAAGTTGTTTCATCTTGAGCAGGGGCTGTGAGATTTTTATGGGATTAGAGCCACAGAGGGCATTCATTCTTCAGCATCATCTCTTTCCCTTCTTCCCACTGATCCCCTCATGCCATCTTTGAAAGAACGTGGTGCTCAGAGACACAGGCAGTCAAGGGAGGCAAAGGACAAAGTGTAAAAGAATGTCTTTGATTCCCTATTTTTTTTTCCATCCAAGACCAGCCTACATGTAATTAGTGAATGTTCAGAGGAAAGTACTCCTGGGAGCATTCAGTTGTATGAACAGCTAATTTCTGCAAAGTTTTTTCTTACTAGTGAGCATCATTCCTGACACTTGTGCTTGTACTCGGTCATGATTTGTGCTCCTTTTTCTACCTAGTAGTCCCCTTCTCAGAGCAGCCCCTTGGTTGAGAGCCCCTGACGGGGCAGGCACTCCACCTCTTTATAACTATCGACACTGTATAAACTTACCTATAAGCCTATGGAATTTTTTTCCAGTTTTTAGTGTTTGCAGTTCAAATGCCCATCTTGAAAATACAAATGTACACCTCACAGAACTACTTTCCCTGGGAGGTAATGGCCATGGTATTCTTTCTTCTCCTAGATGGATCAAAAATATGTACTTTGTCTTTTAAGTTAAGAGGTTTACAAGCTAGAAAACTTTGAATTTGAAATATATTTTCTAGGAATGTATTTATTTCCAAGGCTGAAAAGAAATGTAATTTGTGAGGCTCTCCATAGCAAAGCATGCTGTGTATAAATTAGTGTATTCTCCAGCCACTATGGAATGATGATTCCTCCTGATGTATAGTATTTATTACTCCTAGTAAAAGAAACACACAGGTGAGAGAAGTTCATATATCCTGTCAAACAAGAGCTAAAAAATTATGCGGTTTATGAAACAATTACAGCAATAATGAATGAAAATACTGAACTTTGAGTTGTGATTAAAATCTCTTGTAACTATTTTATTTTACAGATATGGCCTCTGAATGACTTTGGATTTCTACGTGCAAGCCCCAATGGCCATAGATTTCTTGATGATTAAAAGATTTAAGTGACTATTGCCAGCTTTCATAATATTTTCTACTAAAAATCAATGGAACTATTTTTGTTTAGAATAAACACAAGTATTACTTGACAAAGATGTCTCTTTCTGAGATTACAGCTAACTTGAGAGTGGGAATGATATACTGCTGTCATCAAAACGATATGCCTCTTATTCTGTTTCCTCTGGCACAGTAAGTGCTTGGATTTATTAGAAAGTTTTGGTTTTTACAAGCAGCAGAGGTTAGCACTGACTGTTAACAAGGGATGAAAAAGGCACAGTGCACTATGACATTGTCACACACCCAGAGCCACACATAGGCTATGCCTGCATTAGCAGGTAGGGGGGCATGCTAGCATTGGAACTGAAAACAGTAACAGTGGGGTTCCGGATCTGCTGGTCACATGTGTTTTGTTGGGTTTTCCTTAAAAGCGTCTCCAGTTTGGCCTGGTGGTGTGTATGCCCAGTAGGTGTCAGAGCACAGCTTCCTGGTTAGTTTTCATCCAAGGAATGAAGACTGCATTTGTTCACATGATGGATAGAGTCAGTTCTAAACGTGCTCCTGCTCCAAGCTGAAACGTAGATGCACTGTTACAGTTACCTGCTACTTCGTACTGACAAACCAGCCTGTTAAATCTGAAAGTCTCTGCCACCTCTTTTCAGGGCTTAAGTCCTTGTGAGGATTTAATGAAGTTAAATATTTAGCATAGAAGTAGAAAATGTTCCTGTTTCCCAGTAATGCACCTTATTCTTCATTATCTTCAAAGCATTCTCACATGTATACCTCCTGATTAAATTTTGTCATCTGAGCTGTTAAAAGGATTTAACCTAAGAGGTAGGGCCCAAGGTATAGTTGATATACACTGAGATTGAAAGCTACTTTGTTGTTTGCTGGGAAAGAAATGTAATTTAGAGTATGAGATATATTCCAGTTGTACAGAACTTAGTGTTCTGTTCTGGAGTTTTTAAATAACTAGCTCTTCAGCTGCAGAAGGAAAAAAAATAAAGCAGCTTCATGTCTGCAGCACTATGTTGGCAAATGGTGGGCACACTTCCTTTAAGCCTGACTGAACTTGTTCTTGTAGTGCCCCCCTTTTCTTTAACATACATTTCTTTAGCAGCTGCTGTCCCCCGTTTGTCCAGTCTTTTAAAAAGTTTGTAATTCTTAATGTGCTTGATTGAAACAATCATTGAAGGATCTCGATAACAAGTGAACATGTGTCACAACAAACCAAAGATACATCTTTGATTTCACTCTTGAAGACAGTGTAATTCCCACCACATCGACATGAGAGAGTATAACATTGTTCATCTGCCAAAAGAGAAAACAGAAAAGCCTTTAGTGCTTGAGAAGAATCAAGAATTTAGTCTGGATTTTCTTCACAAAGCTGCTCTTAGTAACAAATGACCTCCCACTGCTGGATTGTAACTATCTGTACCTGTGCTAGCATTTGTTGCTCAAAAAATAACTATACTTTGAAAATGTTTCAGTGATTGTGAGGCATTCTTACACCAAACAGTCAGGGTCGGCATAGTCTCTTTAAAAAAAAAAATCAAATAATAAAAAGGTGCACATCAGTGAAACAGATAGATATTAAAAAACCCAAAGGGATGTTAGTCATACATATGACAGATCCAGAATGGTTTCAAAGCATCTGCTAACCCAGGAAACAGAAGGGAAAGTAGATAGGATTTTCCCCCCACAGCTTTAAAAAAAAAAATTAGAAAAAGCCATTCGTTCAGAAAGTAAGTAAATAATAAAAGCTGGAGTAATATAAAAGAAGGAAGTAACCCAGTGTCAGATGAAAAAAAATCTGTATGAGAACACTTGCATTCTACCATCACAGAAAGAACAAGAAGATGCGTGAGAGATCTGGGAAGAATCTGGAAATCTAAATACTCAGTTGTACTACAAGAGGAGAGCTAGGTCAAAAGTGGTACTGCAAGGTGTGTTTGGGGCAGGGGGTGGGGAAGAGAAGAGATGAAGGAGGAATGCAAAGTAAGTATCACAAAAAGATAAGTTTGAATTCAGGTAATCACAGAGAATAGCTAAATCTGAGGAAAATATAAAAAAGTAGAACTTACAGTAAGACAACATAATGGTGTAAGATGCAGAAAAAATAGAAAACATTTGCAGTGACAATGAAAGGCAGTGGGAACAAGTAGTAAGACACTCATACCTTCATTCCAGGACATATCCTCAAGATAAATTTGTGCATGTAGTGGCCATTCTTTTGTCAGATTATCTTCTATAAAGAAAACATGACAGATGTTCAACCCTGACAACATACAGGTCCTTATTTCTTCCTGATAAATTAATAGTTTTATGTACCTAGCAGTCAATCTAGTCCCTACTAGAAAGTCATACCTAGACCATCTTACCAGTTAAAAATGCAGTTCTCTAAAATTTTAGTTTCCATATCTCTGCATAAACTGAAAAGTGTCCTACTGTGTAGCCAGGAGAAGTAAACGATGAAGATTTATTACTGAAACCAGTACTTTTGTGAATGTGAAGTTATGGGCAAACTTTTGTTTTGATACAAATACCTTCTAAAAGCCTAGCTGTAACTACAGTTCCACAAGCTGAAACTGAATCTCTACTTACCTGTACTTTTCACAAAATAACAGAACAGCTGAGGTCACCTAATCAAACTCTCCAGCACAAGCAGTGTCAGCAAGACCAGGCTGCCCAGGACCATGTCCAGTCAGATTTTAAATATCTCCAGATGGAGACCCCACAATCTCTCTTAGGCAACCCATTCTCCTTTAGAAAGAAGCAGCCAAATACCACCCCCACCCCCCCCCCCCCCCCGCCAAATAAGCACCAAGTGTTAGGATTGCATGTGAGACCACCACCAAGATTCCTGCAAAAACATACTTCTAACAAAAGATAAATGAAAAACACTTTTAGGGGAAGACTAGTCCAAGTGTTCTTTTATGATAAAGAGTCTCAGCATAGAAAGGTCAGTTCTGGCCTGCACCTGTGAGATCTGTTGCCATTTGATCCCCTGGATTCTTCCAACATTGAGTACAGCATGAAATGAAAAGTGTACAATACAGATGAAATTATCGAATGCAAACTGTTCAATACAAATTGTTTTTTACAGTTTGTCAGCACACTCATATTTGACTGTACAAAGTTTACACCAAGTTCTTTAACTTTACAATATCAGATTTTGTCAACAAACTTACAAGTGAAGCCAGAAAAGGTAATATACAAAAAAGAAAAAAAAAGGGACATAAACCTCTTACAAGTTACTACACAAAACCTCCCAGCTGCTGCCTGACACCTGGAAACTCCAATCCCCAAACACTGTATTTCAAAGAAGCAGAAATGCCTGAAAGCTGATCTTTAGCACATACACAGAAATGCCTTAGATTTGGCAAGACTCAGAAGCTTAGTGCTTATTTAAGGTTTAAATCAGGTTGTTATTGAGAAAGTAGGTGTTCCTTCTCTTGAATCAGTGAGTTTTTAAGCAAGTTTTATAGTTTAATAACATCAAACTTTCTAGAGCACATAGTGTTGCCTACAGCCTTCTATGAAAACTAAGTTGGCAGTGAAATAATTTCTTATTCCAGAGGTACTTATTGAGCACTTGCTGAATAAATCAGAGGCCTAGATGATTTTGTGTTAATTCTCAAGAGATTGCCTTACCTACTCACTAGGCTGTAGGGTACTCTAAATGGTTCCCAGCTCCTTCTATGTAACTGCTCATTGCTCTGGACTGAAAAGTAGAAATAAGGGACTTCACAGCTACCTCCCTTGCTGGAGGAGAAGGTTATTTGAGACTCATATTGTTACCAGTACTGAGTTACACGGTAGGCTTACTTATGGACGTCCGCTCAAACTGTAGATCTCTGTGTACTGAGCTGTGCTTTCTGAAACATTCCTGAACATATAGGGAAAATTGCAAAGACCTGATCATCTACCATAACTTGAAAAACAAATTTTAATTCACAAGGACAGCCTGCCTGGCTTTGCCATCTATTGGATTTGTCTGACAACAAGAGGTGAAAAGATTCTGCAGCTCCATTGTCTCAACTGCAGGATCTAAGAAAACACTGGCAGGCTCATCAGAGAGGTTTATGAGCCTGCAATTCAAAGAGATTAAAAGGAAAAATCTACTGAGATTCTTTCAGGCTACAGAACAACATTAAATAACTATTAGCAGCTTGGTTCAGTAAAGCTTTACTAGAGCCCTTGCTGGGTCATTCAGAAATCGTAAAAGAGGAAAGGTATTTAGGTTTCACTTGAGGATACAATAAATATTTCTTGGGCTATTTAAGGCTGAGTTTTAGGGAAAGGGTTGCAAGCAGTAAATGGAAGTTTAACCCTTTTAACAATTTACAGTAATAGTAGAAATAGTCATACTTAAAAGATTTTTCTAGCTCGCTATCAGTCATATATCCTTAGGATTGATTTTTTTTTAAAAACCGAACACAATGAAAAAAGTTCAAGACACGTACCGTCATTCAAATACTGTTCATGGTATCTACTCTATCAAAATCACCACAGTACTCAAAACCTGGATGCTTTCACAAGTTAATTTTTCCTAATAGGCTGTTTAGTTTTTAGACAATGACTTAAGTTTGAGTCTCTTGCATTGATTCAAAATAACCATGATTAATTTGAACTTATGAAAAAAAAATCATGCGTTAAGAATTTTCATAACAAAAAGCTATGTTTGTTAAAAAAACACAAAAAAATGCTGCTTCACTTGTAGCCAATGCAGATGAGAATTAACTCTGAAGAGCTATGGTAAAAGGCTTGTGTTCCAGCACTAGCTGAGGGTCTACAGCCATTATACCCATGGCTAGAGAAGGAATATACACTTCTGTCACTTGAAGAGTATAACCTGCGCACTGTAAAGCCTAAAGTAACAGCCATGTTAAAAGCTTTAATTTGGTCTAAAAGTACTTCAAGAAGGAATTTTCTTAAGGAGGAACAACTAAAATATGCTGCATTAATTTTTTCTTTCTTTTAATAAGGTAGTCAAGGTGTCCAACTGCCATTTCTGCTAGCTATTAAAAGCATTTTTGTAGGCTTTTGTCTCGCTTCTCCTGCTTATACTCATAGTGGATTTGTAAGGTTATTCTTCTGGCATCCTAGTTACCAAATGATGTAAGGTATCTTGATGTCTAATACAGTATCATCACTTTATTGCTGGAGCAGGAGGGAATGCTGGATTAATGGGAAAGTGACCATCTCCAGAACAGTCTTTTCAGTTACTGAAGGAGAAGAACGGGGAAGGAGCAGAGGGAGAAGGCGTTACCTGCTATTGCTTGGGTTTTAATTTTCCTAATTCATGACAACACCTGTATAAGACTCCCTTTCTGAACCTGCAGTAGAAACTTAACTGAGAGTGAGGACATATACTTAAAAGATTTTTCATTTTAAAGAGATCGTTATTGTCAGTGAAAGCTAAATTAGTGACCAGATATTTTAAAATGAGCTATTTTGTTGTGCCTCACTGCCTAAAGGGAAGGTACAGAGAGGATGGAACCAGACTTGTTCTCAGAGACAAATGGCACAAACTGGAACACTAGCAATTCCAGTTAGGACCTGTAATTCCTTATGTCTAAGAAATGAAGAAAGAACAAAAGGAAAATTATGCTGGAATATGTATTCATGTATGAAAATTGCATCTGCAATATTTTTCTAAAAATTTAGTTTAAAAATTGAAAATCAAAAGGAGGTATGTGCTGAGATGTGAAAACTCCTACTGGTGATTACATCCCCCACTCTACAAACACTTGGGCTTTATGGACACCTGTGTCCACCATCATGTAAAAACATATTATCCTGGATAGAACCTCACTGGAGCCATACGTGGAAAAAACCTTAGATTCTTAAATTTCTCCACCCTCTGCCCCCAAAACATATACAAAGCAGCTGGCTTTAGTGTCAATCCCATTACTAGCTTTGAATTATTTGCGACATTGACTGCCAGAAGTTAATCAAAATCACCAGTTTATTAATTTTAATTGTAGCCTTTCTGTTAATCATTCAATCATTAATAATTAAAAAAGTAAGATTAATTAGTAAAATTAATTTTCTTAATTATGTGATTGTTTCAATACACAGTTCCTTTGTATTTAAGTCAACAAAACTCCATGGAAGTTGCAGGGCTGCTATCCAAAGGGACCTCGACAGGATACAGAAATGGACTGACAGGGACATCTAAGGGTTCAACAAATTTTAAGTTCTGCTTTTGGGATGGAATAACCTAATGCACCAGTCCAGGCTGGGAGACAACTGGCTGGAAAGCAGTTTTCCAGAGAAGGACTTGAGGATCTTGGTGGACTACAGGTTCAACACAAGTCAGCAGGGCATTCTTGTGGCAAGAGTGTAACCAGCAGATCAAGGAAGTGATTTTTTTCCCCTCTACTCATCACTTACCGAGATTGCATCTGAAGTCCTGTGTCCACTTTTGGTCTCCCCAGTACAAAGCCCTGACAGGAGCAAGTCCAGTGGACTGCCAGCATGGTCGAGGGTTGGGACACATGTCATACAAGGAGAGGCCAAAAGAACACAGGCATCACTGCCTACAGCTACCTAATAGGAGGGTGTAGAGAAGACTTCTCAGAGGCGCACAGTGGAAGGATGAGAAGTGAAAGGCACAAGTTGCAAAAAGAGTCCTTATATCCAACTTGATAGAAGGAGAACATGGTTTTGTTGGTTTGGGGTTTGTTTTTTTGGTTTTTGTTTGGGTGTTTTGGTTTTTCTACTATAAGGGTGTTCAAACACTGTAAGAGGCTGCCCAGAGCAGCTCTGGAATCTCCATCCATGGAGATATTAAAAGCTAGGCTGGGGAAGGTCTGAGCAACAGACCTATGTGGACTTGCTTTTAGTAGGAGATTGATCTAGATGACCTGTGAAGGTCTCTTCCAACCTACATGATACTCTGATTCTGTAAAAAGTTTTTTATTCTTTCAAAGTGTGACACAAGAGCATGAACTTTCAGGGTTCAAATGCCTTCTAATATGAAAACCGTGAAAAAGGTTTTTTCCAAGCTAAACTCACTGAAAAACTTTTAGTAATTATTGCTGTCAAACTTGACTTTCACTGCATATTCATCTTTTCTAAGTGGGATACCAAACAAAGAACGACAAAATCTCTAAGAAGAAAATCTGTTGAGAAAAAAAAAGTCCATTCTTAATAGGTAAATTGTTTTGCAGCTTTTTTTCCATCCCCCAATTTTTTCACAGGGATTGGAAGCAAAAGATTCACCATTATAAAAGGGTATTCTTAGATGTTATTAAAGATATGACAAAACAACGAATTGGAAAGATTTTCACAAAACATGCAAAATGGCAGTTCTTTTAATATTTCCAGACCAGAGAGGTTTGGATAAATGTTTGAGCCAAACCTTTAAATGGTTTGTCCTTTTGTTTGTCCTTTCCTTTTTAATACTATGGCCTGAAGGCACAAAATATTAGTAGATCATTGTGATACCTTCAGAGAAAAGCAGTATTAAGATACGAAAGCACATTTACCTGTTATTCTCATCAATTCAAACAAAAAGAAAATTAAAACCACAGAGCCCCACAGAATTTCAGCTTCTTAGAACTTCTCTGGCCACTGAATTTCCAAGCCAAGTAATTAAGATTTAGTTAACATAACACAAGAAGGTACATACAAATGAACAATCTGTGAAAAGGGAAAGAGACTACAGCGCAAAGGACTTCCTGCTGACTGGCAGCCACACACACATGCACACTGTCATCCTTCAGATTCTGCTTCTTAGACTTTGCAGTCTTACTAACTTGCTATATTATCTCTCTCATCACTATTCCCCTTAGCTGCTGTCTCAATTCCTTTGTTTCTGTGAGCTTTTACAGCAGTGTCTACAAATTTGTCTAGAATCATGACTTCAGAAGCAGCTTGACAGGCATTCAAAGAACTAGAATTTATTTCATCATCATTTTGCTGCCAGGGAACATGCTGCAAAGAATTCAGCAACACCGCACATGTATGTTACATGTGGCTTAGTTTGAAACACTGAGTCCTCTATGAATGGCACCCTCTATATTAAAATATATCAATCCCATTATCATACCATTACCAAATACCTGTGTAAATAATTGTACTATGTTTTCTTTATTTATTAAGTCTTTTTTCCAGAATCTTGAGATGGCTTTTCAGAGAACTCATCTGGATGCAAAAGATTGTCAGGAAATAGATAACCTTTAAAATACTGTAGAATAAGTTTTGTCAAAACTAATTTATAGCAATATCCTTAAATACCATGGGAGAACAAAGTAACTCATTAAATCTTCGTGTAGGTCTCTACGTCAGTGGATTAACCTGACCCAAGCAAAACGGAACTTCAGTCTGTATTTAAGCTTTAAGTAAAACTCACTAGATACACGAAAGACTTCTAACTTAATCTCCAATATTTCTTTTAACTTATGCATGTACAACTTGTGAAAATGGAAGACACAGCCGATACTACAATGCTAAGAGTACAATAGGATGAGAGCACTGGGTAGCAGAAACTCCTGTCCTGGCATCACATTCAGGCATTTAAAAAATATGTTTGAGATGAAAAATTTATTTAAGTTAGATCTTAATACTGTTTACATAACAAATTAGTACAAGATCCAATTTTTTTCATTCTTTTAAAATATTTATTCAACAATTCTGTTCTCACCCATCCACCCTCTTTTCCAATACTCACACAAAATCTAAAATACAAGATTATTTAACTAGAGAATTCATACTGGGTATATACAATTATGTATCACTCTTTTTATCCTGCAGTGATGCATATCTGCCAGAATGACTAAGCCTTTGTCTCTCAAAGTTCTGGTATCCGCAGCGGCAGGGGAGTTAAAAATCAGCACAAGAGAGAAAGGTCTGATGGTGTGCCAATGTACAATGGAAGAGAATTCAATAACAAGCTGCAGAGACAGTGGGCTTTTATCAGACACATTCAAAAGTGGTGGTGGCTACACGTCAATGCTGGACCAGAGTGTGTTACTGCAGAGTGCGACTGAGTGTTTTCCCCACAGGCAATACACTATTATTGACTCTCCCCATTAACATGTAGGGTGGATATACATTTATTGAAGGTTCTAATGGAAGGCTGAGGGACTCCTATCCCGAGGCCAGAGCAGAAAGACAGCCTATCACTTCATGTAATGGTAGTCCATGTGTGACAGACCTGACCTACATTTCCCCCCTTTCTTTCTCACAACAGCCTGTCACTGTTTTAAGAAGCTATTTTCTGAGAGGTATAAAAAGAAATATATGCTAGAGCTGCCTAGTTAATGTGTTATATTGGAATATTATTTATAAACGTGCTTTAAAAAGCCTAGTTTAGACTACAGATGAATTATGAAAGCTACCACAACACACACAACCAAAAAGAATGTGTCTTAATGATCCTGAAGTGCTTATAAAGCCATACACATTGAACACTAGATATAAATGGATTAATACCTATATCTAAGATACTGCAACAAAATGTAGCGTAAGACTTAAAATTAAGAACACTTAATGAAGCTGCTTTAATAAAATAACAAGGGCTATGGTCTGTAATTAGTATACATTTCATATTCATTCAAATTACTAGGAATAACGCTACCTAATGTTTTGTTGGAAGTAATTCAATGTTTTCACTGGCTAATGTATGTGTAGCAAAAGCTATAAATAATGGATCCACTTTTGAAAGTAGGACAAGAGTGAAAGAAACATTTGGTTCAGCAATAAACAGCATTTTAAAATACCATCTAACTACCACTCCCAGACCCTGCTTATTTAAAGAGCTGCTGCCACTACAGCACTCCTTGGCAGGAACCTACCACGCTGCTGCAGGTCATACTCTTTTTTTGTCTCTTCGTTCCCTAGAATTTTCCACGCTTGATCAATTTCGATGAACCTCTGCACACACTCCTCCACTTCTCCTGCTGGCACATCTGCCTTCTGTTTGTCTGGATGATACTGCCAATCAAAAAAAAAAAAAAGTTGAGGGGAGTGGACATGAGGAGGGTGGAAGAGGAGCAATCAATAATGCATTTGATATTCAGTTAAAAGGACAGAGAAAAGGAGAAGGTCTGAGCTAAGGTGCCAAAGGAAGGGAGACAACGATGCTGGGCACAAGACAAAACTGCCAATTTAATTAGACCACTGAAATGGCAACAAAACCACCAGTGGCACAAATGTCACCATGCGCACTGACAGCATTTTCTGGATAATTTGCTGATGGAATCATTGGTCTTATGGACAATTTACCTAGAGAGAATGACTACCACAAACAGAAATAGGTACATGCAGAAGACCACGACATGGGAACAAGAGGAGCTGCTGTAGGTCCTAGCAGCTCTTGCAATATTACATATAGCTGATTTAAACTACACCACTGATGTTTAGTTAAAGCTATTACAGATAAATTGAATGCTGTATTACATGTACCTAGCTTTTTAAAAATTTAAATGGTAAATTAAAGGTACATGACCAAATATAATTTATAACACATGTAATTCTACTTTTGAAAACATGTCTCAACATCTTTAATTTCTTCCAGTTCAGTGAATCAATAGCCCTTCCAAATATTTAAAGTCATGGATCACTGGTTACAAAATTGTGTCATTTTAGTTAAGAAATGGTTATTCAAGGACATGGCTGCAAGAAATCCCATGTTAAATAGGCAATAATAATTAAAATAGTAACATGTTTTGTTTACCATTCATACTACAGGTTCTGAATAGACCATTCTGACTTCTTTGTGGTTCAAATGTCTACTGAAAAGGAACCCTCAAAGCTTCATCTTCCTGTAGCTTTAATTCATCTCCAATAATGTCTTTTTTTAATACTTTAAATTGCTCAGTATATGTGATGGACCAACAGGAAACAGCATTTAAGATGAGAAAGTTGCAATATAATGAGACCTATCAGCTGATAAATGTGTTATAAATCAAGATACCCCTTATTCCGGAGCCTTACCTTCTGCCCTTTATACTAACATCAGTTGGGGCACTGCAATGTACAGCAGATTTCAAGACTTAAAACACCTGTTCGACAAGTGTTTGAGCAAATTTCTGATTAACTGAATCCCTTTGTTTATAATTATCACTAGTTTGTAATTAATTTTGGGAAGGAAAGGAGTACTAGTATCATGTGTGCTTTATAAAATCCAAAATTTAAAAGGACTTCTACTGGAGTGTATTTGCTCACTGATGTATCTGCCATTTGCACTGATGGGTAGTGCACAGAGAAATCCCCTGTATGACAATAAGAGAATGTACGTAAGAGCAAAATATTACGCTTTGACCTTAATTTTTTCACAGGTATTTTTCCATATACAGATGAATGTATCTGAAGCTCAAGTATGAAGTCTGTACTCAAATGTATATTTTTGTTCCACCATATGACTAAACACACTTGAAGTCATCTCTGCATTCAAGACTGAGGATTAGCTTGCAACTTGCTGAAAACATAGCTGAAGCACACTTACAATGCATAAAGGTTTATCTCCTAGAGATCCCTTTTTTATCTCCCCAACTAAAGATGGCAAAATTCTAAGGTGCAAACAAACCAAAATTTTTTGGTTATTGCATTTAGTCATTGTATTCTAAATAGCTAATTAGATAATGAGTATTATACCTTTATTTGGTGGGCACTAAATTCAGTGCTCTGTCAGCATACATCACGTTGTACTGTAAAGCTATTTAAATGTATTATTTGTTTTCAAACCCATTTTTTCTGAAACCTGAGCTTTTCCAGTTGTATTTCAATTTTAATAGCATTTTTAACATTGGTGGCTGATTATATACCACATTTACATACAAGGCAGACTAGTCAGATCACATTAAAGACTTACATGGTTTCCTTTTAGCAATGTTATCCATTTTAACAATTATGTTTGAGGTATGCATCTAACAGTTACTCCTCAAAGCAGTGTTTTATCTGAAAAATGATACTTCATTATTTTAAAATATTTCAGATGCTATATTTAAAATTTTGACTCACCCCAAATATTGTAGGGTTAATTATAATACCTAAAAAGAGAGTTCTGTGACTGCTGTACATTTCACTCCATTTGGATGATACTGTAAGCATTCTCCTACAAGCTTACAACCAGAAGAATGTAAAGGCCTATGCAAGGAATATTATACCAGACTTAGTACCACTGAAACTTAACTAGATTTGACTAGCACTGCAGAAAACTGTTGCTCATGTTGTTCTGTTTGGATTGGCCACAAGACCACACCTTCTCAGATCAGTTTCTTACAGATAGATGAAAACATTACTGACCAATTGCCCAAAGCAGCACTAAGAATACCGGCTTCTCTTCTGCCAAGAATGTTGAGAAAACACTCCCACAAAATTGCTCACACTTTTCTTTTGCTACACCAAAACTTTGACCGACTGAAAAATAATTTTGGACTACACTGGAAGTAATCAGTGAAAAACATTGTGATGAATGTCACAAAAGTACTTTGCAAAAATAATGATCAATGCAGAAAAGGCTATTCTGTTCATTTATTGAATAATGCAGAAAATTAACTATTCTTCATATTTATCATTTAGCTTTTAACTTTTCCTATAGATTTGAAAAAAATAATATTTGTAGCATATGCAATTTTTATATTCAAAAGCCTACAATTTCATGTAACTAAGAACAACTACATTGTAGGGGATCTACTAATAAAAACCCCATTTGGGTCTCCATGCTTTCTGAAACTATTTGCTCCTTCCTCTGTTGGGCTTGTTCCTCTATTACCATCCAATGCCTCTAGTAGTCTACATCTACACTAAGAAAAATCCTCAAAACCTCTGCTCTTTTACCCTAATCCTCTCCCCCTGCCCCCCCCCCCCCACCAGTGACCCCATTTCATCTGCATTCCTTATGTGCCTGTTCTCACTGACTCCCTTTTCCTACTCTCCAGCTTGCTGATCAAAACCCAAGAATGCTTGTCTGGCGCAAAAATCCACTCGTGATTCAACTGCCCATACCCTTCTCTTTCATCTCTGAGACAACAAACAAGGTGTCCTCTCTCCAACTGTTTTAGACCCTGTTCAGCCAGCTCAGACACCCACCACTGAGGACACCTTACCAAAGTCTCAACCAACCTACTAATAGCTGAAGTTTAAGAGTCCTCTAATGCCCTCCATCAATACTTCAGACATTACACATGCTCTTTTTTGGTATCCTTCCTCATTCATGGTTACATTATTCTTGCTTCTGATTCTCCCTCTCCAGCATACTCTTCAGTGGAGCTGCCTCAATAAAGCCAGGGGTTTGGTTTTGAGGGAGGTGAAATATGATGTGCATTTCTGATCTCCCCCCATTCAGCCTTATTTCTGGGTTAATCTCAGCTGCAACTGTGTACAACCTCCATAATAAAAATGGACACCTGTTTTCTACTTGACCTATCTCCTTCTACGCAGACTGAAGTATTGTTAATTTCTTCCTCTATGCATCCAGTTATAAGTTCTTGCTCAAAATGTTACAGCCCCCCAATCTCCTGCAGTATCACTTCTCAAAGTCTGTGCAGATTATCTTTGTGTCATTCATATCTGCCACCTGAGCACAATTTTCAGCTGTATTAGTGCACTTAAGATATATTTAAATCTTCCTGGCTGCCTATGAGTAACGTTTACTAAGAAGCAATACTTCATAAAAACAACTTTTTGCTAAGCACTCATCTTGATTTTTGAACATAGTAGTATTTTTTACTAACATCGCATTATCATACTATTTCTTGAGGACTCTGGCTCTTGGTGTGTTAATTTTAAAATTTTTATTTTAGGATTTTTGTTTGGTTTTATTTTTACAATTACTAAGAAAAATTTGAAAAAGCATGAACCTTGAAGTCCAAAGCTCAAATGAAAAACACACTTTAAACATTATCTGTTGGAGACATGGTGAAATTTTTAGTGCTGTAGGGAAACAGAAAAGCAGGCTAATACAAACTTAACCGCACACCCTTTTCAATTACAGTATCATTATTATACCTTTCTAAAACAAGTGTATTGAACTGTCTTGTATTTAATATACATCAGACTGTACTTTTTGGCAGTTTGGGTACAGTGGGAAACAGTATATCACCTGGCAAACATACTTATAAAACTATGAACTGAACCTGTATGTGTTTCATAAGTATTCAAAAATTTAGAAATTTTTCATGGAACATCAGATTAATTTATCATTAGATAAATTACTTGCATTCTATTATGCTAATCTATTGGTTTTGATACCTACTACAGAATAAAGAACAAGCAAGTGAGCAAACTTTTTCCATCTCAGAAAAAAGCTGTTAATGTTGTTGTGTCCACCAAATAATTAAAAGTGTAGATCTGAAAATTGAGTTCCACCTCTGTAATGTATTTATACAGTGATATTTCTATTTATACAGTGTGCCATACGTATGTTTTTTACCCACAGGGTTTGTGTAAGAATTTGGAACACACTACAGTACATTCAACTACTACATTCTTTAGTTATGCCTACTTTATATTCCGTGAAGTTTGGTCCCTTCTGCATTTAAGAATTGCAAAATTAATCCCTGGACTGGAAGTTAAAGACCATTTGGTCAATAACTGTAATCATATTACATCTCAATAACCATACCAACAGACCTTAAGAACTCTCATACCACAAGATGAAAAACTATGATAGCTGTTTGGGCTTTGGTTGAGCAAATCAAGCAACACAGAGATGACACGCTAAGGTTCCTATCCTCTTAACACTTGTACGAGTTGCTTAACTTTATGCAATAAGTGTAATAGGCTTGATTGATTTTAATCAAATTCAGATTAGCAAGCAGAAAGCCCCTAGTTAAATCAATTTAATGTACATCTCATGAATATATTTTTCAAAAGAAACTTACAGCACCCAGTGAGAATCAACTTACTATGAATTACTGGGAGGGTAGGGGTGAAGCATAGGGGCATAGGTTTTACACTAAATTTGTAGTCTCTTGCTAAACTGTGGAATACACGATAACTAAACTGCTTAATATAGTCACTTTTACTCAGAACTACTTTTCCACATGACAAATTGAAAAGGCTGATTATTTAGAAAAGGTTAAAAAAGTACTGTTCCTTCTCATTTATTACTTAATACATCACCATGGTTATTTTGCCTCATGTATAAGGGGTATTCACGTAAAAAACGAAGATGCACCATGTCCCCCTTTCCATACATCAAAACAGGAGGTTTTATTTTCTATGAAAACTACTACTTTCAAATTTTTATTTAAATTATGAAAAAGTGTTTTCATTTACTACTATGCATATCACAGATAACTGTAAAGAACTTCTCCCCAAAATTACACAGCTTTTAAGTAAGCCTATTTAAAATGTAAACTTTGTATTTTTTCTGACTGAGGAAAATGCAATAGATCAGCTCTAAATTTTTTTCCAGGGTTGAAATAAGGAGTACTCTTCACTTTCTATGACTTTGTCTTTCCTACTTTCCAATACTTCTTCCAAAGCTGTCAAACATTTGGAGAAGTCTTCAGCAGAAAATAAAAAGTAATATAAAAGGGATGAACCAGATACGGCTGCATGAAATCTTGACCTTCTCTCCCAAGACAATAATTTTGGCAAAGTAATTTCAGACTCTCAAATTTTTATTACACGCCTTTTAGATCTTTTTTTTGTAAGGCAAACTATTATTAAGGTGTAAAGACAAACAGAGAACAATGATGAAATCATTAGAGCTGAAAAATGAAAAAGTTAAGACTATTCTGGACTTACTATCATGAGTCAAAGTAATCACTAAGCTGTCAGTACTACCAACAGTTACAGCATAGTAAATTTCTAAACTATCAGATTTATTAAAGATTTTTAACTCTGAAATTATTTACAGTTTCATGGAATCACCTTGCTAAATTAAATTGACAAGTTTAGACAAGTCTTGAATTCCTGCTTTACTTCAATAGAGGATGTGCACCTATATTTGAGTAAGGGATATATTTAAAGCTCGACATGGGCCCTAAATTCCTGAGTAAATCAAGTAGTCAGATTTTAACGGGATTACTTACATGCATTCAAGTACTCATAGGAACTACATCTAATGACTAAATCTAAGCTGTAAATAAGAGTCAATGATAGAATATTAACATCTAAAATTAACTTAGTATCTTTCAGCATCCTTCTCCCTTTCTCCATGTTAGGCATATAGTAGCAGCTACGGTAGTTTTATAGCCTGACAGTATTTGTTTCATGCAATGCAGCTAGAAATAAGATTTCCAGCCAAGTATGACTTATATTTTTTTTTTTTTTTTCCTTCTCCATGGTAAGAGTAACAGGAAGCCACAGTGTTCATGACCTACACTACAACAATACATTCTGGAATTTGTAAAAAGATTTGTATTTATATTAAAAATAAGCAGTGGTGAAAGACACTCGGAAATGGTCAGGGAAGAGAAATTCAATCCAAACTTTACAAACAGAGCACTGCTCCATATCTGGTGAAGCTACCATTTTTGATGAATGACAGAATTGAATTAAAATTATGAACAAAAGAGGTAAAAGTCAAGAATCTGGTATGCAAAGGAGTGGTTGGATTAACATTGCAAAAGCAATCAGATAAGTATTGGTTAGTATGAGATAACAGCAGTACACATTAATGAAATCCATTTCCACTGATAGGAGAGTTTGAAGAATGACAGCAAGTGGACAGAAGAGTTGGATACTATGCTGTTCAGAAGAGAGAAAGAATGAGAAGAGGAAAACATTGGAAGCAGCTGGATGAAGAGAGAAACCCAAGCCATTATTTTCAAATAACATTGCCAGACTCATGGCTGGGAATCCAACAGAATGAGACTTTGACTCCTTACGGAAATTACACAGATTAATATGAAGAACTTTTTAAAAGAATCACATTATCAGTATTTGGGGAGTTCAATCTATTTATTCTTGTGTCAAAAGCTCAATATTGAAGAGGCAATATATTCAAATTTCAGAATCACATTCTTCTCTCAGAGGCAATATATAACACTTTATTTGGTTAGTAAGTCTAAACTATTATTATTTATTCCACATTATAATATAAAATAACTCTAAATTCTTTTAAAGACAAAAATGGGCGTAAGCAAGCAGAACAGAAAGCCTAACACAAAGTCTTGGTCTGTACAAAGTTTAGCAACAAACAAGCGTGTTGCACCAAGAAAACGCACAAATCATTATTACCAGTATGTCCCCTGCAATATAATGAAGTGCATCCTTTTAATAAAACAATAAGAACAAAATGCAGGAGTTAACATGAACATAAAAGTATCAAAATTGGAAACTATGTTTAAAAACATTTCTCATGCTTTACTCAGTATTTATACCTTATCAACTGTAGTTGTTAAACTAACGAGGACAGGACAAAAACTGTCAAGTGTTCTCATCTGACAGAAGTATTCATAGGTCCATGCAAACATGTCTGTAGACTACAGAGCTCATCATAATAGTTCAGATCATATTAAAAGCTGCTGCAAGACAGTCAACATTAAGAAGAAAAATATTAACCAACTATTTCCTATTTAATTTTCAATTGCAGTCTGATTTCTTGTTACATTTCCCTGCCTTTTTTAAAAAAAAAAAAAAAAAAAAGAAATATGAGTAAATTTAATGCCAGGCTGTTCTTAGAATGAAAGTCCTTTGCCCCTGCTTACAATATATGTAGTAAATACCAGTTTTTACTGGAACTTGCCAATAAATATCACCCCCCTGACATAGAGTGTCTGTTCATACTCAGTTTTTGGCTGCTCTGCCACAAATGCCAACAAAGGGACCAATTAATGAAAACTTTCTTGATACATTCCCAGTGGATGAATGTCTGCCTTGCAGAAGGTACCCTGACAACATTCATCTCACACAGGCCAAATGGTTGCTCTGTGGTAGCAATTAAGACACCACCAGCCTTGGCTAGATTTAAACCAACAACCAAATCTGTGTAGATCTGACCAAATGCTCATAGAAATCTGGAGAAATTAACTGCTAAACAAGGGCTGGATTGGGTCATATAACAGCATACATTTCTCTAGTTATCTACAGACCGTGTGGACACATTTTTATTAGAAAGAAATTACTATACTTAAAACAAGATTCCTTAATCTGGCCCTGTGACCACAATATTTAAGCCACACCTATAAATATGTAAGAAATCAACAACTCTTCTAAAATATTTTTTAAAAAAATCAAAATAATATGGTAGGCTAACATTCTCTGTATTTGCACTCAATTCTTTTCTCTCTCCCCACAAAAAGCCAGTGTTCAGTCTTATTATTCCCATGGCTTTGAAATCAAGTTTGGACATTAAGCTTAGTGCAGCACCCTTTCTCTTTCTAAAATTACATTTGGAATTGTTGCTTTGATCCAGAAGTGCCTGTCTGAAAGTCTCTTACCAAACAACTTGAACATGAGAGACTAGTGCGATAGCTAGTGGAAAAACCTTGCTTCTGTTGCAAAGTTCATACCGACTTCAGGTTTTTGACAAAGGGTACTCCTCCTGAAATCTCTGTCATCAGGCAATTTAAAGTGGCTGGTCAAGGCCCCAGACCTCATGATCACAAAACTAGGCCTTCTGACTCTGTTGGTCTCAGGGCTCAATAAATTTATGTTTAGAATTATCCAAGATATTAAACTTGTGTATCTGAAATATTATAGCTAAGCTTAACATGGTATAGGAGACTGGGTTCCCCTCACCACCCCACACTCCAGCAAAACTGCACATTTCCAGTTCTATACTATGTCATTATAAGGCTTGCAGCAGTATTTTAAATCAAATTATGCAGCATGTATTGAAAGTTCAAGATCAGTTGACAGAACACCAAAATATAAAGCTGAACAGTCTCCCTGCTGGACACAGCACAAAAAAGGAACCATATAATGTAATTACAACACTCCAGGAGCTAAGTAATTACATTTAAAGTTAACACTTTTGCTAATTTTACATACATTGTCACACTGAATACTTTAAGCCACAAATCCCTATCAGCATATAATAGAATTAACACACACATTTGGTATTACCTACACCACGTATATAACAGCTATATTTGAGCAATCAAGCACACCAACTCCAAAGGATCCTTTACTCTGGTTATGGGCGTGATATACATCTTAGAATCTATGCAGACTAGCTGTTACAGAACTCTTCTTGCAGTATCCATTCTGTGATGGATTTAAATCAGAACACAGACTGAATTATAAAATGGTTTATTAAACTGGAATTTGAATTTTTGGATAACTAGATTTAAGAAAAGCACGTTTTAGCCACCTGTGCTGGTCAAGGAAAAAGGTGACAAATGTGCACTTGGCCCCCACCCTGTGGCACTCACTGAAAGGTCACAGAAAGACGCCATTTTCCAACTTCACCAGCTGAACTCATTAAATTAGGGCAAGGTGAAAAAACCACTTAAATATTTCACAAAAATGTAAGAGATTCAATAAAAAGTATTGTAAAATGGGGTGGTTTATTTCAGCAAAATAAAACAGCTTAAACTGCAGGAGAAAATGAATTATTTTGAAAAAAATGTTTGTTTTAAACATGTAAACATTAAACTTTTCTCCTATCATGGGAGGAGGGAGAATTTCTGAATGAACAGTATGAATTGATTACCAATATACTTATACAAATGAATGGAAAAAACCCTAATTACCACTAACTAAATAATTCTGGAAGTACTACCTTGTTAAAGTGCTTTTCAATTCAAAATTACTTAATTCCCAACTGAAAAACTATTACAAATTAATACATAATAGAAAACCAGTTCGGATGGAACCTTGAAGTGTTGTGGTGCTACCTGCTCTTAACTTAGAATGATTTTGCTTGCCATTTTATCACATGAGCCATCAGGAAATCTTACTGTCCTAGTATTTCTTAGTACTCCAAAAAGCAGGAAGAAAAACTACACAGTTTTATTTTAAAAAACTATTTCATCTATTTCTGTAATTTCTAGATCACCTCTTACATTAAAAAAAAAGACCTAAAAAAAGCTACAGGATTTTTAAGAGCAAGACTTGTATAAAACACAGGCTTGATACTTTGATACATGCTTTTTCCATGAAGTATTAAGTATTCCCAGCTTTCCCCAAGTTTACAGTGGAAAGTCAAGTTTTTCAGCAATGAAGACTTCCTGCATTGGAACTATGCTGAAACACTTTTTTTTTGCTTTTCTGTAGGCCTATTTTGCATATAAAGGTCTTGTATAGGAGCCACCCTGAAGCAACAGTACACTCTGAGCTCTGTGGCCTACATGGTTCATCAGGTACTAATTAGATAGCATGTTCTGTCAACACTTCCTTGCTCTTCTTCTATTAATTGATCATCCTGCCCAATTAATACAATGCAACACCAGTTCCAAACTCCTTGAGATCCTTTACCTGTGAGAAACAAGGATGAAGGGGAAAAAACCTCCAAAAGGGTCACAAGATAATAGCATGTGTAAGATCTGGAGTGACAACAACACCACTACGCTGAAAGGTTAATTATGTTCCTACCAACATTCTCTTCAGCCTAAGTTTGTTTTTTATCTAAGAAAAAAAAAAAGAGTACACACAAGCAAAAAAACCCATACTTCACCTAACAGGCTATATTAAATTTAGAAATGGTAACAGCTTATGAAAACAGTCGTTAACAGCATATTTCTCATCAGAATATTTGCAGTTATTATTGCTGTGTATCAGCAAATTAGTCATGAGTATTGTGCAGACAGTATGCTAATCCCACCTATGTATACAAGAGTCCAAACAACAGCTGCCCTTAGTCACATAGTCAGAACAACCATAAATCAGCATTTTATAAAAACTGTAAGAAAATACATGTTTTATCCATTTATTACACTGCACTAAAGATTGCAGAAGATAAAAAACCAAACGACAAAGTAGCTGCCAAATACAACACACTACTGCCACCTAATGCTTACCAGAAGGTTACATCAAAAACATTTCATTGTTTCTCTGCACTACACTAGCCTGATGAAAAACGGAGACCAAAGCAAATAAAGTTTAATATTGTTTTTAAAGATCTGCTTCACATTTCCTCTCCTACAGGCTTTCTAAATTGAACTGATGTGATCATATCCTTTCTTATGCACAAAGACTGTAACAGGCAAGATGTATGTTCAGTGGGCTAAATATGGGACTCATTTCATCATCTGCAAAAATACCAGGAATGCAATTCATGCATTTCACTAGGATACTCACACAAAGAAGCGAGTACATTCACTAGATCAGGTTCCACGCTTGTTTACATTTTTGTAAGCTATCCCCTGTTAAGTAACTAGTACAATTCAGTATTGAAAGCTTTCAAATGGCAGTATTTGGAAAAGTGGAAAAAAAAAGAAAAAAGGAGGTGTGGTCATATGTTAAAACAGTACAAAACAAAATTACTTTGAAGGTGCTTTTCTTATTTCAGTGATTTTGCAAAGCACTCTGTCTGAAATGTGAAACTTGTTCACTTCCATGAAAAGAATGATTCCAGGTCTTAAACTTGCCTTCCTAGCCCACAATCAATCTTTTCGACATGTTCACTCAATTGGCAGAAGTTAGCAGGGAACATGGAAGTAGCCTGCTTTTTCCACTTGCAAAGATGAGAATCAGAAAGTGAAAAGTTCCTTGTGACATTTAGTCTTTTCATATAGAGATTTAAACTCTCCCAAAGGATGTCCTATCCAAAGACAGGTGGACAAAAGAGCAGGGAATTTATCTTATTGATTCATTACTTCAATCCATCTCTTCTTCCTCCCCGCCCCCCCCCCCCCCCCAAACAATCTTTAAGCTTTTTAAACAACTTTAGCCTTCTCCTACCTGATCTTGTTATCTGCTTTGACACTGATTCCAGCCTCCACTGTCCATCTCCAGGATGATTCTTATTCATAGGAAGTATTCCTCATTTGAGGAAAAATAAAAGACGACAGTTTCATTTTCCTTCTAATCTCTTATACCTTATCCATTCTATGACATTTTTCTAACACCACTCAGTGATCAACTAGCTGGTGAAAACTGTATCCATTCTTGTCCCTTTTTCCTCCTCACAATCTGCTGTAATCAGAAACCCTTATGCAAGTATCAATCTCAGCTTCCCACACAATATTGAACTGCTTGCATGTTTTACACACATTATTAACCTTTTCCATACCTTCAGGCCTGAGATAACCACTGCTATACACAACATCCAGCACAGCAGACCTCCAACTTCACTTGAGGCAAATAAGAATCACCAGAATATGAATACTTCAGATAATATTATTGCTGTTACTATAAGAAAATATTTGCTGTAACTCAGTGTATTTGCAGCAAATCATCATCAAGATATTACACAGGAGGAAAAAGGAATTTTTTGTAACATTTTAGTTATTCACCACCCAATGAATAATTTTAAAAGAGAAAACCCACAGACAACCCTGCTTGCTTTCTTTTAAAAACAGCCAGAATAATAAAAAAGTTAGGATTAAATGTACACAGCAATATGCAAGTTATGCAGACCACATAACTGGCATTCACTAATAGCTAATTCACGAATTAGGAAACTAGTTTAGGCAAATGCTACTTTCATGTGAAACCAAACCCCAGAATCCTGTATTGTATTATAAAAAAAAACCCCAAACAACCAACCGGAGTTGCTTAAACTACTGAAAAAATGGGCATAAACTTTTCCAGCTGACATGTATGGTAGTGGATGAAGGAAAACCCACAGGATGCTATTTCCTGGCTGAGTAACATCTGGCAGAAGGGCAGGGACAGGCAGTTAGGGGCAGTAGGCATCAGCTGGCACTGTGACTTGCAAGATGAATACCTTTCTGCAGGCTGAGAAAGTCAACTGCTTTGATACCCCACAACTTCCTAAGAACTGCTGAGCACAAAACACAGGTTTTTGTGTTGTCCCCCTACCCCCAGATGATTGTCACTAAAACAGTATTTCAAACCAAAGTTTTTAAACCAAAGTTTTCAAATTAATTTAGAATACCTAAAAACAGACACCTTCAAGAAGTTAGATTTAAGCATAATGCAAAATAATCAGTCCCTAAGGCACTTCAGCTGCAGAAGTCACTGTGGAAAGCAGGCCTTGAAGAATTTGAAAAAATTATTTATTAGCAAGCACAACTAACACTTGCATAATACTTCAAAAGCTGCAGGTGGTTTTGTTTTTTGTTTTCTTGAAAATACTGCTTTCAGCTTTCCTCATCTCTAGGAACAATATAGAATCTCTACAGTATTTGAAGCCATTCATGATCTCAAAATAACAGGTTAGGCCCTAGTCAAATTATAACTTTTAAAATGGACATGAAAAGCTAAATATTAACAGAATTTAGCACTCCAGTTTAGAAAACATCTGGGTGCAAAACCCATGAAGAAACCACCTACCTTTTAGAAGGCAGCTTAAGAGATATATTAGTAAACCTGTTACACTGTATCTAAATAAAAACAGGAGCACCACAGCCTATTGTACAGACAATACTTTCATATCTGAGGCAATGCCAAATGAGTCTAAAGCATCTTTATATGTTTCAACCCCTAAAATCAGAGGCCATGAAGTATGCTGTGACTATGGCATAAAGACTCCATTTCATGGATATCACACCAGTATTAAAAAAACCAACAGAAAAAAAAACAAAAGCAAAACCAAAACACACATCAGCATTCAGTTATTTCAAAATTTCATGGCCATGGTGACAAAACAATTCTGAACATAATCCACAGAACCACATAAACTTTGTATCTAGTTTGGATTGGATTTACTCACACTGATGGCTTAAAGGATACATTCACCTCTGGATTGATCACTAGTTTGGTGTTAATTTAACTTCTAATTTGAGGTTGGTCCTGGTTGGCAAATTTCTCCATATGCAGTAAGGAAACAACTTTGATGGTGTGTCCTCATAACTACTAAAAGGACATACTTTGAGATGACTCCAGAAAATCATGCGACAATAGAATACTCTGCTCATTTAACAGTATTTATTACTGAGCTTTTTGCCGTTGATATTTAATAAGCACTCTATATAGATGGTCTTAGTCTTTACAGAACTTGCCCATTTTAAGAAGGACCAGTCAAGAGATGGAGATGAAAAGGTGAAGTCATCACCCAGGACAGATCAGCAACTGTAGAGGAATAATCCAAGATTTTCATTACAGTAACAGAAGCCATAGTTATGCTGAGAGAATCCTATCAAGCCCGTACTTTGCATTGCTATTCTACAGTAGTAGGAACTAATACTGGATTGCTGGCATGCTCTGACAGAAGGTAAGTATCTCTTAAGAGGACCACTTGTTCAGCTTCTCCTCAAACACCTAATCAGTTACTATTTAATGGTATGTCAAGAAAAGAAAAATGTTTAGCTAAGATGCTGCTCAGAAAACTTGGTAATCTTTATCTTCTTTGACCATGGATGCTCATAAATCCAAGCAACACAGAGTGAATTTGTTACTGTTAATTTATTGGTAACAACAACAAAGGGTCAAGCTTTTGAAATATCTGACTACTGACTTTACAGCCTTAAAGTGTAACCCTAACATACTGAAAATTAATTAACAGAATTTATCCAAATGACTAGCAGACTACAACAAAAAAAGCTGAACTTTATTACTGTAATAATACAAGCTATCTACAAGGTGTCCTACAAGACAGACCTTCAGGTATAAAAATCTGCTTCTGCATTAAATCAGTCCAAATGACCTCATGTCTGCTGAGCATTTGAGCTCAATGGGAGATAGGGAAGCATTCATGATGCACCGAGGCAAGGAAAAGATGGAGGGTGGGACAGTTATGTCATTCAGATCATGATTTTCTGACTCTAAAGTGTTTAAAGATGAAGGAAAGAAAGAATGTGGGAATGTGTTGCTTTAACAAGTTTCCATAATAATTATATTAGATATTTTAAACATAAGGCAAATTACATACAGATAATTTATTTAAATCTAAAAAAATATACAAGTCCCCAAAACACTAAGTTTTATGGGTTACTACCTCATACTACAGTATTTTAAAAATATAATAACTATTTTGGATTCAACGCAAACATGGTCAATTTCATTTAATAGCAATAAGAGATCCTTATACAAACACAGTTATTGCTAGATGATTGATTCCACCCTCAAAATTTATTATGCTTCAAATCTATGCTCTGGGATTATACCTTCTTTAAATAATTGACCCAGTACTTAAAAGTTCAGAAGTAGGCACTTAAATTTAAGTAGCCTGATTTGAAAATACTGAACAACTCAAGGTAGTCTTGTCTGTGGCTGCTCAAACATCAGAATAATCAGAACATTTACTTATGTGAAAACATTATACTGGTCTTCCTAGCTTCATTCTTTGTGCTTTAATTCATATCTTTCACTACGTGATTTTTATTGTAGATGTCTCACCTTAGAAATGAGATAAAAAGCACACCGTACAATATAAAACTACTTCAGTGTGTCATCAAAAGTGCTGAAAGAACACTTGCAAATATTAAGCAAAGAAACATCTTTATAATTTAAAAGTAGTACTTCAGATTTTATTTTTACTCAGAATTTTAATTTTATACTACCTCAGAACACAATAAGTATGGAATACCCTTCACAAGAAGTCTATTCAAGACAGTGTAGATTCAATTTTTAATATATTGTCACAATTAATAACTGAAATAACCAGTGCACAAAACGTTCAAGAGAGGCATCAGATTCCTTCACAGGGTACAAATGACATTGAAGGCCAAGTTCAAATTGGCTGAATGTCATATTTCAATTGCCTAATGCTGATTTTGTTCTTATGTATGTACCTTAAAACTACAGAGGATGAAGTATCAGAAGCTGTTCATCATAACAAATAAGCTACAGACAATAACCCAGTAAGTGAACAGATTAAATCTGGAAATCATTTTCCAAACTAACATTACTTTCACAACTGGCTGAACTACCTGGATAAGCAATATATTACTTACTTGCTGGCTTATTTTGTGATGCTATAGATTTTCTCACATTTTACATAACAGTTAAAAATAACTTTCTGCTATAGGATGTTCACACCCATACACTTGTTAAAATTAACTTACATCTTTAAAAAACAATATAAAAAATTAAACATTACAAAGTAATAAAAAGTGAGACCACTCCATATAAACTGAGATATGGTTGACACCCACCTCTAATAAAGGAGTACTGCAGGCTACACACCAATACTGTCACATGCCCCTTTCCTTACTATCATACCTTACTACATCCTTTTTCTCTTCACCCACATCCATGACTTCTCTTCCCCCCATCCCTTCTGCCAGTCGGGATACCTTCCTCAGCCTGTTCCTGTATACGATGTGTCCTAAGTATGCCTTCCAGCTGGTTGTTGACCAATCAGAGCATTAATTGGTTTATCACTGCATTTCATTTGATTAGTCAGCTGCCTAGTTATGTAGAACACACACTCTCATTGGCCAGTTACGCTAATGAGAGCATGTAAGGCCCAAAGACCAACTGCCACATCTTCACACAATTCCCAGGGAGCGAGCAGGATCTTCGGCAGCCTGTATCACTGCGCGTGGCAGCACTGCGCATCTCCAGAACGTTTGGCTTTTAAGTACCATCTTGACACACACAACAAATCTGTGATACTATTCAGATCAATGAAAGTTCCCGTTACTGCAACATGATCACTGCCAGGGTAAATACCTGTTCTTCAGACCTACTACTGAATATCATAATGACCTCTTCTGGTGCAAGAAAAAACACTAACCAACCACCACGAAAAAAACCAACACGTGGATGAATTGAACAAGAGTTCTCACAGCTTAAACAGCAGTGGGAACCTCAGCGTGATCATGATCTGGCTAATCAAGCTGTTTGAACTAGTGACTCCTGTAACACTGAGGTTCATTATATGCTATGTAAACTAATAGCCAATTTTTCAAGACCCAACTTGAAAATATGCCCCCTTGTATTTTATTAGTCATATATAGTAAATGAGATATAAAGAACAGCTCAAAATAAAACTACCCAGAGTGTCAAAACAATAGTCTTTCCTGGCTTATCTTTCTCTCTGCTGCAATTATATTAACTTCAGCCAAGCTACAATCAGGCTGCACTGAACTTGTTCTGTTTATACTGTCAAATTACAAAAAACATTTCCTACAAGTTAGCTGAAACTAGTTAGCCAAGCATGATAATCTGGTAAGTATCTCTAACAAGTATGCTGCTATTGAAACAAAAAAATAAAAAAACCTGCAAAAGCTATTAAAAGGAAGGAATACGCACACTGTGTAATTTTCATGATGAAAAGCATTATTATGAGGCTTCTCATACAAAGCTCATTTTAAAGATTCAAATTCTCAACTTAAACTCAGCATGAAAAGAAGTTCCTCAGTAGGCAAGTGCTTTCAGGAGCAACACTGAATTTATTTTGGAACAAGCTTTAACACAACAATCCAGGAAGCAGATCTTTAACTTTACATAAATACACTCTACACTTCTTGTGATTGCAGAATTTAGATGTGTACATAAATCTGTTAAGATACAACAGATTTTTTTCCTCCCCAGAAAGACAGATGTCTTTCTGCTACACAAGCTCAATGGAACAGTCTCTTCTTGAAGTTATTTTTCTTCATTAAATTTCTATTAATGTCCTTTTTTTTTTAATTGTTGCTGAGTCACTCAGCTATGCCTGATGCTCTTTTCAAACTTTCTACTCTTTCAAAAAGATTAAGTGATCACCTTAACACTTTGTATTTCTATACACACACCACCCCTTCTGATAAAAAGATAATCTTTGTAACGCTATGTGTTAAATGGCACATTTTATTTCCTTACCATATTAAAAGTAAGAGCTTCCTGCATACTCCCTGCTCAAATTACATGGATTTTCTTTAAGATTAGGGCACACATTGTAACAGCAGCATGTAATTTTCCTGCACAATAATTTTTTTTCCAGTTGAAAGGTATCCTATAATATCATCAGCATCAACAGGAACAGACACCTGATTTTCAGCTAGACAAAGCTTATGTGTTTGGTGACTTTATTCCCTGTAAAAAGCAGTTTTCAGATATAGAGCAGCTACATGAAAATTTGAAAACAATCTGGCAACTCATTCTTTGACCACAAAGTGCTAGACCAAAAGGAGATGTAAAAATTGTGCCAATAATAAGATGGTGTAATTTTTTCCACAATATGCTACTTTTGTTACTCTAATTTCATCCTCTGTTAATTTTATCACATTCAGAAATGGAACGTAAGCACTGTCCTTCCCAAAAGCTCTATGGGACTCCTTGAAAAACTAAGTATAGAGCACAAAACCTGTTTATCCATTTAAGAAATCTTCTTGTTCAAACTCCTGTGCATGTTAACTGTGGATAAAAAGGCTACATGTATCCCAAATATCTCAAAACCATCAGCATGTTCCAAAGACAGCAGATTAAAGATCACATTCCTACTACCTAGACAACCCTACTACCTAGACAACATATTAATTCTCAAAGTTTGTTGTGATTCCTTTCAGAGTATGGAAACTGAAAGTCTTCTGTGCAAGGAAAGCACTTTAGCATGAACTTACAATAGCCAATCAAAGAATCTTTGCATTAAGCGATGCTGCTTACAAAATACAGGTCTAATTTTTTTTTCTTTCAGAATTACTGGCTGAAGCTCTGTGCTACAGAAGACACCAGAGCATAAGCCAGCATACACGAAAGTTTGCCTTTGTTTTAAAAATAAGCTATTTATAGAATTGCCAGTGTCACACAAGTCTTGTGCCCAGAAGTCTGTCATCTTCAGCTGCTATTGATTGTTACAGTAATAAAGTATCAAGATGATCCAGGTATGAGAGTCACATAAGTACAGAGAATTTAAAAGAAATAAATTTAAGTTTCATTGAGTTGCAAGGAAATTTTATAAATACGAACTTCTACTTAAATACTTAGAAGGTGAAAAGAAAAAAATTATTAAAAAAAATCTCTACTTTTAGGTCAAATCTGTGCTACTTTCTGTATCAAATTAATACGATTCTTAAAGACGGAATTGACGTTATCCATAGTAAAATAATCCACTTAAAACATATGTTATGATCTGACGAAATGAGTTAAAATTAAGTACAGCAAAGCAAAATATGGTAAAATGTAAGTAAATGTATTTACTCCAGTAGGGTGCATATGCAGTTTTATTTGTTATGGCTTATTAATGTTTTCCATCATCAATTTGTTAGAACTGGCAAACACAAGTTATATTTTAAAAATTAATCAGTTTTAAGCTAATTCTTACAAAACTGCAGTTCAACCATTTTTAATTGCATACTACTTTGTTTTATTAAGGTCAGTCCTGAGATTTAACTATAGTTAACTTTTAGATGACATATGGCAAGATCTCCAACTCTTTTTAGCTTTGGAAATTTACATCTGCCTGTTCATTCAAGATGCTAAGCATACATGTGTTGACAAACAGAAAATAGCAGATGGCAAAAAGCAAATGCTCAACATGAAGCACTGGGGATCATTTGAAGAAGGCTTGGAATCAGACATTTGCCATTTTTATTTTAACAGCAGAATTATTTTAAAAAATAAATTCCACTATTTATTATGCTTGAAGTTAATGAACATGTGTGATCAGAATATTCATGATTACAGAATGAATGTCATATTAATTGCAATTGGTATGCAAGATGCAAGTTGCTTTATAAACTTTTGTATTTGAAGGTAATTAGCACAGTACAATATTTCAGGATGTTAACTTCTGCTGCTACACATAAGCCAGAAAACTTTTTGTACTGACCATATAATTTGTCATGAAATCTCATAACAGGCAATACATGGGTGTGCTCACCTGCTGTTCCAGCTTCTAAACTGGAGTTACTCTGATAATTGACTACTACCACAGTACATGAAAACGTCTGCATGTAGACCACACCAATTCTACTACTATTTCTACCACCGCTATCTCCAACAGCAGCTTTAAAAAAGCCAAAATGAGCACTTTATCAGTTTAGGGGTGTGAAGCTACCAAGAGCTGCAAGTACAAGCTTTACTTGGGGAGGAAGGGAGTTACTTCATATGAATAGGGCACAACAGGCAAGACGAGAGGTCCATCCAGTGCCATGGTTTGTACTAACAACAAACAGTGGATGCCCAGGGAATAGTAACAGCATAGAACAAACATACAACAACTCCCTTATATATTCCACCAGTATTCAGAAGTCCATAGCTCATGGATTTCTGAATCAGAGTATTTTTTTGTGTTAATATGCCATGGCAGACTTTTCTTTCATAAACATCTAACAACTTTTTCAACCATGGAACCCCTTGGACTCAACAACATCTGTAGCAATGACTTTCAGACTGTAACTATGTACTATATGAGCACCTTCTAGCAAAGGTATGAGGTGTAGTCTCCAGTCACTCCTACAGCCAATGAGTTTTTAAGGAGCATAAAAGTAATTATCGTTTTATTACCATCATGCTGTTACAGACTTTAGACTGACTGTGCTAGGCTAGTATTAGTAAGTGGACAAACAAGTTGAGTCTGTAACAGCTCAGCTAAAAGAAAAAGATGAATAGAGACAGGACATATGGTAACAACAACAGACAAGCAGCAGATCTGCCTTGGAGAAAACACCGACAAGTAAACATCAGTGGGGCTTTTTAGTTGGGGAGATCCATCACAGATAGCAAAGGAATTCTGAGCCAAACAGCAAAAGAAAAAAAAAAAAAGTATGTTAATTTCTCTAACATTTCTCACCGGCTTTCAAATAAAGAGAACTAACCAATTAGTTTGGAAATATACAGTTTCTAAAGACAGGCTTGTATATTAAAATACTATTTTCATCTTCTAAAACTACAGTAAACAGACAGTTGTAAACTCCAACAATTCTCACTTCATACACTTCAAAATAATTACATGAAAGTACAGCACTATAACACAAAGTGTCAGTTTCATTTAAAAAAAATCATATAGGAAAGGCACTATGTAGTTTCAGTTCTGTGGCAAACAGCTCTGAACAACACCTTACATGTTATTTTAATTCCATTACTATACATAGATTCATAGTGAAAGAAATATATTAATTCCATTGCAGTATTCAGTTTAAATTAACCACCTATCTAAACAGAAGAGGTATTTGCACTGTGGTCCCCTTTTGTTTTCATTCAGGACAAATAGATAATTTTTAATATTTTATTCACATTTTACTAGTAATTCATTAAAACAAAAACATTAGGAGGTCCAAGAAAACAACTATTTCTATTAAGAGCAAAAGTAAGAAACTTGGTTTTCAAAGTGCTCTCCTACATTGATTCTTCTAATGTTTAATAGTGAGGACCGAAGGATTTATGGCCTGTATCTGCATGCAAACATCTTGTAAAGGGTTGAAAATTAAGACACTAAGTACACAGATCAGTTTCAGACAAAGAAATAAGTTAGCAGGAAGCACTGAGAAGCAGTGGAAGTACAGCAGGATTGCTCAGCAAATTCAACTGAAGAGTATCAAAATGTGTAAATTTGGAACATACTGGTGAAATGACCTTTAAAACAGTTTTCACAGGGGTTAGAAATAAAAACAAAACACAAAGAAAAAACAACCCACAAATTTATTTCAACTGTAATAAAATCCAGTGATTGATTGACTGGCATTCTCTTTATCTCACTTAAAAATCCCAACTTCTTATCACATTTGTTCCGACACCTCAAACCAAGCAAGATTAGCCGTGCATGAACTCTCATAATGCCCTGCCAGTATTGACAGTCTAGCTAGCAGCTACCTAAGGGAATATATAAAAACTGAATTCTGCTCACCTTCTCTATCCGGGTTGACAGTTTTCAAGAAATTTATGAATTTAGTTACCTTGGGAATTCTATTTGTCTATCATATCTGGCTGAAAATGGTCAATAGTATTAAAAAAAAAAAAAAACAACCCACACCCCACTTTCCTCAGAAAGCCAGGCCAAACTATCATTTGAGCATTTGAGCAAAAAGCCTGAATTCAGGGGAAGGAGGAAAACAGAAGAACTAAGAATCTTAAGAAGTAATCTGGTAAAGCACGTATACCAGGAGTACAGGAAAAATTAAGAAAAGTCACAAAACATCAAGTCTTAATGCAAGACCAAAAACATGACTCCACAGAAATGCACCAGAAACTTTCAAATAAAACTGATATTAATGTATTTTCCTCCTACGCATTTTCTATTTCATTACTGCATACTATCAGGAAGAACTTTTACTCTTTGCATCTGGTCTTTATATATTCAAGGGTTGCATTCAGCACACCATAACTGCACACACGATAGGAAACACCACAAGTATGTTAGCAAATTTCACGACTGTGCTATGAACAATGACCTTTTTTGACTTGTGTGCTTGATTATCCTGCACCTGATGAACTACTTGGTTCAGTTCATTCATAAACGTTTACCAAAGCTGGGAGACATATCTGTTTTGGAACCAGAACACCACAACCCCTCTTTGCAAAATATAATGGTAACTCAAACTCCAGACGATTATTTCAAACTTAAACCAGCCTCAGTGAACTGGTATCATAAACGTACTCTGATTAATTATATTTATACAAAAATTGTAAAAACAAACCCTGCAATTATTATCTTATTGTTTTATAAATTTATTTTCACACATCTTAAATAACAAAACCATACTTACTAATAAAGCAAGTTTTTGGTACTTCCGTTTTAGTTCTGCTGGGCTGTCCGATGGCTTTGCACCCAGGATTTTGTACCAGTCCTTTTGTGTTATCCTTTCAAAGGCCATAGTCTGACTGGCTTTGAAATTACTTTCTTAGCACTGTGCAAGAAAATTAAACATAATTACAATTTGAAAGAGGAACAACTAGAAAAAGCAAAAATGAGGAAACGTGACAAACTACAGGGTCGTGAAATAGACTGCAGCCCTTAAGCACATCTACACCGCTACATAAGATCTACAGTGCAAAAAACCAGCTTAATTCACATGGCCACTCCATTCCATAGGTTGTCATACATGAAGTGGTTTGTTGTGTTTCCTGTCCCAGTTCCCTTGTATATCGTGTTTCAGAAGCTGTTCATATTCCTTTAAAATAATTTTACATTTTAGCTGTCTGAACTATTTTGAACCTACTCAGGTTATATATACACTTTTAAAAATACACACTTTTTATTTTGAAGCAATACTGTACTTAGCATGTAAAAATTAAGAACATAAAAGTGTGACATTTTGTCAAGTCTGAGATATGTGCAAGACGACAAAAAGGTACGGCTCAGTTTTTACACAATGACGTTCACAGTATGGACAGTCCTTCATGCTGCTGTGTAAGAAGATTTAGCTTTTTTAATATTAAAGTAGAAGAACATATAAAAACAAACAAACAATGAACAAAACCATATAAGGTTAGCACAGGCTGCTAAGTAAAATCTAACTAGGGTGCTTCTTATTTTTGGCCATCTGTCGTCAAGCCAATGATTCAGAATGAAAAAAATATACAGGAGAATTAAATGCCAGTAACAGTACAGTAATGCTTGAGCTCCAAGCAGATTCTTAAGTATACTGAAATCTCAAGCTTGTAGTAGCTGATTTATCATTAACATTCTGATACAAAATAACTGTCAGTAGGGAAGCGCTCTGTAATTTGTCAAGTTTTATAAGCCTTTATTGTTGAAAGAAAAAGGATTTTCTTCCATTTCAGGTCTAAAACCGCTTTCTGATGACTACCGTCATACTTCAGAAAAAATTCTTTTTTCACGGGGGAAGAAAAGTATGCTTTTCAAACTTCGCAGAGCTACAACCGCAAAGGGGGCACACCCGACCGCAGGGTACCCGCCCCCCCTTCCTCTAGGGAAGCACCACGCACACATGCATGCCCGCCCCGCACCTTTCTCCACGAAGACCCCTTTCTCCCTCAGGAACCCACAAGGGTTTTTAGAAACACGCGAAAACACAAGCCCCGCCTGAGGCCACGCTCGGCCGCCGCAGTCCCCCGCCTGGGACCAGCGGGCCCACCCCAGCCCAGGGGCTCCGCGCCAGCCGACGCGGCGGCAGGCGGCACGCCCGGACCTCGACAGCGGGAGGAGGCCGGCAGGACCCGCGAAGGGAGGCCCGGGAGGCGGCCGGAGCCCGGCCACAGCCGCCGAGGGCTTCCCGCCACCCCCTCAGCACGGAAGCGGGGCGCAAAGACACCCCCCGCCGGCCCCACGGCAAGCGCGAGCACCCACCTGCCCCGCACCGCCAGCCCGGCGATGGAAGCGGCCGGTGCCCCCCATAACTCGTCCGGTGGGAAACGACGCCTCCGCGCAGCGCCGTTAGCGTGGCGAGGGGACGGCAGCGCGTGTGGCCTGCGGGGCCGCCGTGCCTGTTTCCGCCCGGGCAGTAGTGGCGTTGGCACCCGCAGGAAGCGGAGCCCTGGCCGAGGCCCGACGCCGTCTCTATGGCGACCAGCGGCGCTCCGGAGCTGCGAGACTGCCGCCGGGCTCAGTAAGTAACGGCGCCGGCCGCCCTCCAGCGCTCGTTCCCGGCCCGGGGTGAGCGGGACCATCTTTTCACCTCCCCTTCCCCTCAGGGATTCCGTCTCTGGGTGCGCGAAGACACCGGGGGCCACCTTACCCTCCCTCGCTCGCTGAGCGGGAGGCCGGGCCGCCCGACACCCCTCTCCCCTCAGGGACTCCACCTCCAGGTGCGGGAAGATCCGGGGCGCACCGGGTGCATTTTGCCTTCCCTCGTTGCAGGCCTCCTCCCCCGCCACCCCGCCCTGGAGGCAGAGTTTAACCGACCCCGGGGCACCGCGGGCCGCCGAGCGCTGAGGGCGCGGGCCCGCCGGCACCCCGGGATCGGCTCGGCGTGTGGCTGACACACGCCGTCGGCTTCCCTCTGCCCAGCTGTATCTAGGGAGAAAACCGCGGGCATAACTGGAATGGCCCACAGCATTTAATGTATTCCTCTCAGCCACTGATAGGGGCTGATGTGTGAACAAGTACTGTTGTTGTGAAGGGGGGAAATTAAAAGGGTGAAAGGTAAGGTAATATCTTGGAGATTGGTTACTACACCCATGCTTTTACCACAAATGGTTAATATCCTCTTACAGGCTGGATACATTTACAATATCCATTTTTATCCTGTATGCCCAGAACTCTTAAATGTTGCATATAGAGTTTTTTCCATTTTAACTGATTATAGGATTGGTGCTTATAGTTTAAACTCAGAGTTATTTGAGAGATTGTGAGCATTTGTATCCCATATTATAATTATCTGTAATTAGTTGTTCAAGATAAAATTAACTATAAATGTTAAGAAATTATTTCTGAAGTCAGCAGAACAACATCAGAGGTGAAACACTCATGCATGTTCATCTAAAGTAAAAGAAAATAGACTGTTTAATATTACAATTTGGTGTTCATGGGCTGCAAAATGCATAAACTATGAAATGAAATCACTGCAGGATTATCTGGCCTTGTCTGGTATTATAATGTGTGTGCCTCAGTTTCTATTTTAATCTATCCATTTTCAGAAACCACAATGTTATGTTCAAGTTAGTCTTAGCTCATCATACTCTGTCTGGTTGTAATGACATTTGAAGCCGTTGATCAATCTCAAGCCAATTTGATAATCTTTCATTGCTAGAGGTATTAAAATTAAGTTAGTTCAAGATTTGTTAAAATCAAATGGGCATGTAGGGGAGAGAGAGAGAGCAGGGCAAAACAGACCGAACTCAAACGTTACCTATTGCTTTTGGCAGCGACGGGCTGGTAAATCAGCATATAGTTCAAACCTGCTATAGGATTTGCTGCTTTTTCCCCTGTTCTGCAAAACAAAAGTGACAGGCAAGCGTGGGGAACTTACCGTGAAAGTGTAAGGTTTGTGGAGACAGACAGTAAAGTTATGGAGAAGACCCAGGACTGTTGTCCCAGAACAGGAGGTACAGGACTCAGGTCTGTAAGAAACCAGGCTTTATTAGTTGCTTAAGTATCTTAAGCAAATTATTGTGTAAGTACGTACAGGTGCTATTAATTTCACTGGAGCTAGACACCTAAATATGATTAAAAGTTTTCTTCTCTTGTTTAATGTAAGATAATTTATATGTAGGTTGTGTTTTTTGGACATTTTTGTGACAATATTTAACATTTTAGTAGAAGCTTTATTTAAAACTATCACATAGCGTTGTGCTGCGTTGTCGTAGAAGTATAGGAAAAGATTTAAGGAATTAACTGGACTACTGGGTCACATATCAGTACAATAAAAGATAAGTACAAATGATGGACCAGCCCTTTGTTATTTTATTTTTTTAAAAAACAGCTGAAACATCCACACTTTCTCACTTTTAACTACATTTTTCTACTTCTGAAGACAACTGGTATTTTTCAAAGTGCTGTTCAGAGTCGTAAAGCTTTTTTTGTCTTTTTTTGTTTGTATTCGGTTTATATTGCTATATATGTGGACAAAAAAGTGATGCACAGGTTATATAAAAATCAGAAGGCAAGTCTTTCTAAGGTTACTTAGCATCTAGAATATTCAGAATACTTGAGAAATTACAATTTTTGCAACAAATGCCTTTCTATAGTTGAAAAGGCAGTTATTTAGTATAATTCCTATCTGGACAAATATGTCCCTATCTGAACAGCACTTATCTTTGTTAAACTTCAGCATAGCCTGCAGTGCTGTTCTTGATACAAAGAACTACCCTACACCTGAATTAGTCTGTTAGCTCACTTGTTTGTTTATTTATTTAATGGTTTTCTGAAAGCATAGTCTCTCTGCTTTCTTGTTTGTCTCGTAACTGAGACAAAATAGGATTCATGGGAATAAAGCCTGAAGAAAGCACTAGATCACCTAGTCTGAATTTTTATGTATTACAGGACTGTTCTGAGTCCAGTATGTTCTGTCTGACCATCAGTATTAAAAGATGGAATCATTCCTCACTTATGAGAAGGCTGCTTCAACAGCTAATCACCCTACTGTTAAAATTTCTCCTTAATTCTAAGCTTGAATTTGCCCAGCTTCTATTTCCAGACAATTCTTCTTACACCTTTTGCCTTAAACTGTAGTGTTTTAGCATCTGATATATACTGACATAAACAAGCACTGAGTGTTTATTTGGTTTTGATAAATTTAAGAGATTGAGAATGTTTACGTCATGCACATATTTTGTCTTAAGCAATTTTTGTAGTTGTTTCTTAATTTTTCTGGTTTTTTAGTATGACAATATGGGTAATTAATGTGGCAATTAATAATGCAACATTTCACTATGGGTTCTTACTGATACTTCTGGTGTACTGTTTTCATTTTGACTCTTTAAGTCAGTACAGTGAGAAGAATTTTTTTCAAATGAAACTTCCTGTAGCTATAGCAGACAGCTGACTCAAAAGAGTGGTGTAAGTGAAAATTCTGAATTCTGTCTCTTGGGAACAGTTGTTTTGTCTGTGAAAGATAAAATAATTTGTTTAACTTTGAGGAATGTTGGACTTTTTTAAATCTAGATATTAAAAATCCTTGGAAGAGATAGGATTATTTAAAACAGATTAATGGATGTTTTTTGCATTTTTTTAAGAGAAAGGTGTCAGAGATCTGAATGTTAAGTTCTTCCAGAATTTGTTTTAATTGGGTCAGATTTGTCAACAGTAAAAAGAAAACCAAAGTTTTGTCTCCCAGGAGATGTGGATATGATAGACTAAATGTCATAATGATGTGAACAAATGAGATGTAACATGCACTGAAAATATATGTTTTCCATTAAATTTCCACAAAAATGATTGAAAACGTCTTGGGAATTATTTAAGCAATTTACAATATTGTTTAAAAAGGTACATCTGGGCACACTGAGTACAGTCTTTTGTCGTTCATTAGCAATGTATTTAATGAGGGTTTTTTTAAGTGATAGATAGTTAAGGTAACAGACAAGTGACAGATTGTTTGTCTTTAACGATTTCCCTATTTCAGGCCCATTACAAAGCAATTAGAAATCTGACAGCATTTTTACTCTGCATTACTGATCATCTAAAGTGATGAGAAATGAGAGGTGATGAATATTAATTGTATATTTTCATATAATTATCATAAATTATTACCTTGTCTAGTGTGCTGCAGGTGGAGTAAAATCAGTGGATGAAAATTCAGTCAAATATGATAATTTGAAAGATTTCATGACTTAGTTTTTGTCTTTCAAGTGCAGTGTCAATCAGTCTAAACCAGGCATAGATTAACTGAGGGAAAGACAAAGATACTCATACCTTTCCTCACTTTGCTAACGCTGATCAGCATGGCATTTACTCTTGTATCCTGTAACAAATTATTCTTCTCTCTTTTGTAGCCTGCCACATTTACACTGGAGTTATATCTATTCCTGTTCAACTTTTTTCCATAAATATTTACTTAATGTTTGAGCATCAAAACACTATTAAAAGCTATGCACTTGGCTGAACCAAGAACCAGCTATTCTCATCTTTCTTCACCCACTTAGTATATATGCATTTTAATGTATCACTTATTTGCATTGTGCTTCTATTCTCAGGGGACCCCAGTCTCTACCAAAAATGAGGCATGTTCATATGACTTGTTTGTTTATAGTATAGACCTTTATTCAAATTTTGTTCTGAAGATGCAGTCATCAATAATAAACATCCATAATAAACAGTAGTTACAGAATCTTACTTGGTTCCACACTTTAATGTGACTTCCTGACACTCTTAATTCATTGGTCTTGAAAGTTCAAAGGACATTATCAGTCCTGTTCAGACAGGGAGAAAGGAGGCACAAAGGTTGAAATGTCAAAGTAACAATGAATTTTGGTGTTCTGCTTTGGAATATGAAGCACCTGTAATTTACAGTACTTATCTTTATAATGCATCTCCTATGTTCAGAGCAGTTTTCATATACACTTAGTGGAAAAACTACAAAACCAGATCACAGATGCTTCAAAACAGTTATCTAGAAAATGTGGCTAGTGTTTCTGTTTTTCCTGAGAAATTTTGGTTGATATGACTTATTCAATATAACTTTAGAATTTTAAGACAAAGACAAGAATGATATCCAATTTATCGGGGGCAGCAGACCTTACCCATGAGACAGTTTTCTTTCCCTGCATTTCCCTGCACAGTTCTGGCTCAGTGAAGTGAGTGAATTGGAGGAATCAAAAAAACAAATGATTTTATCACTAAGTGTGGGAGCGTCAGCCCTGCGCAGCTGTTGGAGATTCAATAATTTAAGAGCCAAGTCAGCATCAGCCGCAGAGCTCTGCTCAGGTCAGCTCTGTCCTGTGCTGGCTCGGAGAAGCGCCAGCTCTGCTCTGGGCAGGCCCGGAGAAGGAGAAAGGCTTTGAGGAGAAACAGGCCTTGGAAGAGAGGTAAGAAACTGCTGGGCTGTGCTAAGGTGGATGGAACTGTCTGAGGGGAGAGAGGTTTGATGACTGTCTAGTTGTTGACTTGCTTATTATAAAGTAAGAGCTTGGATGAGAGCATAAGTATGTATTATTGTAAGAAGAAAAAGAGAGTTTAAGGAAAATAAATGGCCCCTGCCCTGCAGAAAGGAAGCACAACAGTGTGGCTTGTTTATTTTGGCCGCTACAACTTCAACTTAGTACAATTTATTATAACTTACTATAACTAAGTCTATTGGAATCCACGTACTTAAAGTCAAATAAAACCTGCATGTGCAAATTTATAGTTTTTCAATGCTTGACCTTGCAAACTTGATAATAAACTGCATTTGAAAAGTCACATTGTTAACATGATATTTTAGTTTCCAAAATCACTGTGTTAGTAAGAAAGAATAGGGAGTGAAGCAATTTCTCATGATGGGAAACCTCACAACAAGCTACTTTCTTAATTTGGCTTCATTCATTTCATTTGGCTTGAAAATTTAAGAACAGCCAAACAAGGTTAAACCCATACTTAGCCTTTTATCGCTGATAGTGGCCAGTGGTGGAATGAAAAGATAACAAGAAACACTAGCGTAGAGAATTCCTTCAGATATTAAAATCTCTGAGATGTGAAATTTTCATATATGTCTTAAATTATTCCCTGGGTCAACAAGATGTAGCGCCCACTGGGGGACTGCCTGGGCGGGGCAGGAAATGGCGGCGCCCACTGGGGGACTGCCTGGGCGGGGCAGGAAATGGCGGCACCCAGGCAGTAGGTAATTGTTTGAAATTAAGGGTTTCATCCATCAGTAAACATTACTTGGTTATACTTGGTCAGTATGGTATATTTTAATCCCCATTTTCATCATAATGGGATTTCCTTTGAGACATTGTCATGCTATAAAAGGCCTTATTCACATACTGATTCCCTGCAAATGGAAAAGGTGACATGACTAGGCTAGTACCACCCTGTCCTTACTGCTGAGGCCTCATGGTCATTTTAAAGAATCATCTTTATGCTGTCCGAAGTCAAGGTCCAACTCTGTTCAAGTTTAAATTATACGTACATAAAAATCAGCTTGTGTTTTTCCCAGTTGAATGCAGTCAATGTTTTCATATGTTGTAATTTCAATCCCAGTTTTGTCATGTAGGCTCAGCAGAATTAATTAATAGAGAATTGCATCATGCTCTGTGAGATTCTAAGAAAGGAATACTTCTCTGTGATATATGTTGTTCACAATATCCCTCTGCAACTCCAAAAGGAAAGAGTGCTACGGCTTTCCTTTTTTCAGTCTGTCATCGAACACAGAACAGTTTTAATACCCATCCACTCTCTCAGTATTAAAACTGCAGTTATGCCCAGATTGCACGTGGATTTTTCAAACAAAAGGGCCTCTTTTCTTCCTGTGCCTCTTGTACATATGTTCACATTCTGCATAGTCACATGCTGCTAACCATGTGTATAAAGGCACATGTTATGTCATATTCTCTTTTAAATTCCTGTAATGAAAAGACATCAGTGAGTAAGACTCCTGTTGTTGATATACCTTGCTCTTTATTCTGATATACTTAAAGCAAATATTCAGATGTTTGAAAACTGTTTTCACAAACCAGCATGTTTAATGTCACATTGGTTACTTGCTAATGCAAACTGCAATATACGCAAAGGCAACAGAGTAACAACTGTGGTGTCTATAAAGCTTGCAAACATCACAGATCGACAGTACTTCACAGTTTATGTTAAAACCAGCTTCTTGAGAAAGGTAATTATAAAATGAAATATCTAGTTCAGATGTTTGGATTATTCATTTTATTTTAATTGGCTTTTTCCAAGATAATTGGATATGTTTCCACATATTTGTTGAAGAGGAGCACTGGGCTAATGGACTTTTTGCTTATTTTCCTTAGAGATACAGTTTATTATTTATCATACTTTTGATTAACATTTTTCTGTTATGTGAATTCTTTTAAAGACTTTCTTTTAAGACTTATTCTTTTAAAATACTTTCCAAGTATGCTGACAAGTAGTAAAATGCCTTTTAGTATTACAGGAAAGAATATAGTTGCTGTACCTCGAGTACCATTTAATTATATATTCCTAGACTATATATATTTTTCAGTATTAGCTTAAGCAAAACTCCTGTGGTCTCTTCAGTTTGATCTGAAGATACAACTGTGCTGATGAAATGCCTAGTTGCCACTGAAAGTGGTAAAATTCTTAGGTCGTTCCTTTTTCACCCACTTCAGTCAGGTACTCTTGCTGCCCTTGCATCAGCACTGCTGTTTGTGTGACCACACAGGGAAATAATTCATGGAGATAAATGAGCGAAAATCTAACTCTGCCAAAAAGTTTATAATTTTCTGCTGATTTAGCTCCACTGAACAGATTTGTCATGCGTCAGTGCCAGCACAGGGAAGGTGGCTGCAGAACTTGTCCAGGACAAAGAGAGAGATGGAAGAGGGGAGAAAGTATTCCCATTTTGATGTCACCTAGCCATCAGATCATATTACTTTATCATCAAATAGTATGCCGAGCTAGACAGAGTAAAATTTATAAAAGTAAGCACATGATAAATAAAGCTGTTTTGAGATAATGCATATCACCAGTGAATGTTTGAAGGTTAAGATATACAAAAGAGGAATAGTACTGTCACAGAAGAGCAATTCAGTCAAATGGAAATAAATGTTACTGAATAAAATTTGCACTTTCTGATTTTTGTAACTGGTACCAAGATTCATCTAGTTTAACATAAAAGTTATATTTCAGCAATATAGTTGGCTTTTTTTTGGCTCATAGAATTACTTGGTTTACTTTACTACCTTATTGTTACCCTAATATTGATTAGGGGAAGAGGGTGTTGTCTATGATATTTCAGGCAAGTTCAGGGCCCATTGTGCTAGACTCTGTACAGACATATCATCAAAAAAAAATCCTATCAACAAAAAAATAAGTAAATCTATTTAACAAAAGATCTAGCAGAAAGAGAAATTCGCAAAATTTGGGAGGGCAATGGAAAGAGTAACCTATTTCGCATAACTAGTCAAATGGATTAGTTTATATGATTGAAATTATTTTCAGGAATGGAATGATTAAAGTTGGTCACGGCAATTTATACGACATGGTGGTATGTCTGCATTTTGTAGACTGAAAATTATATACTTTAAACACAAACATTCATTTAAGAAATGCACAACAGGGCTTCAGTACTGCACAGAAGCATATATACTTCTATTTGCACTGAAGTAATGGACATATTGACATACTTTATATTAAACAACTGTGTAAGTATTTGCAGGAATTGGCTCTTAAACTGTAAAGGCCAGTTTCAGATTTGCTTTAGCATTTACTGCTACTGCTAGTTTTGCTGGGAAATGTGATTGCTAAACTGTTACAGGTATCAACTCATAAGCACTTGTCTCTGAAAAATAGTACAGATTGTATAAATTGTACATTGTTTCTTTTCATTAAATAAAAGATCCATTCAAAGGTTAATCTTCACACAATATTAAAGCAAGCCCTCACTTTAAGAGCTTACTTTGTAAGATTTTGTTAGCATAGTTTTTGCAGTAACACCATGAAAGTTTCCTTCTCACAGGTAGCTTGTTCATCAGATGGCAGATTTCATGCATTAAAAGGTATAATTTGAAGGTTTCTCAACAGATCAGTCTGTATCAATCAATTATAGGTAAAGTATTAGACTCTCTATATTTCCAACAGCCAGTGATCTATTTTAGGATTACGTAAATTCTGACCTGGATTCGAGTAATTTTATCTGAAGGTCTATCGCATACTGCTTTTCCCCTAAATTTAAAAAAAGAACCCTTCCTGTTAAAAGGAATAAAATCATTACAAAGCTCCTGAGGTCTTGGTGATTGTAGAAACAATTTCTGCAACACAGTAGTTGTTCTGTTTTAACAGGGGTAGAGGAGATAGGGGGCAGCAGGGAGAAGACAAGAACATAAGAGATGGTTTTATTGAAAATCTGTATGACTTGATTTCAGGTATTTCTGATTTCATTATATGTACAGATAATCAGATTAACCTAAGTCCACAGTGAAGGTCTTTTCTCTCTCTGTTTATAGCCTCCAAATTTCCCTTTCAATTCCAAATCATGCTACTCCAGAAAGGAGAAATATGTAAAGTATATATGCATCCAAATGAAACTCTGTCTGAACCCCACCATGTTCTCAAAAGCTGACGAGAATATTATGATACAAAATTGGTTCAATTTTCTAATCACTATTTAATCATCAGTTTTATCAATTAACAAAAAGCTTATGCTTTCACTTTAGTTACAATCTTTTGTACTTCTAAACAGGAAATGGTAAACAACAGAAGCCTAATAAGTGCTCAGTTAAAATGCCATATGGCATGTGCATCATCACAAAAATATGATGAGCTCTAAACTTTGCAAATGTCTTCATGCCACATGGATGCACAACCTACATTAGCAAAAAATGTGTGGGTAAAGCCATGGCAACTTTTCACTCATGTCATTTGTCAAAGACGCTTAATTTGCTGCTGTGTGGTAAGTTGTAAAAATGTAACTGAGTAAATATTTTGTTATCAGTCTCAGACTCTGCAGCTGAGTTAGTATTGGATTCTGTAAAATAATTTTCTTTGTCTTCTCATGTTTCTTCAGCTCTCAAGATATCAGGTCTTCCTCTTTGGTCAGACAGCAAACTGGAATGCAGAGTCATGGTGTTAATAATTGATTTCATTCAGGGGAGTTGAAGGTATTTTTGTAGTGAAGAAAGGATAAGAGTGATTAGAAACGACAAGATACTGCATGTATTTATGGAAGGGAAGAGATCCCATTGTGTCCTGAAAGCCCTTGCCAGAGCGCAGCGGGGTTTGGCTGCTCCCTGCGGGTCCAGGAGCTGGGGGCCAGGCCTGCCAGCCAGGCTGCGGGGCAGGGCTTTGCCAGGCGAGGCCCAGCTGGGGTGGCAGCCGGGACAGCCAGAGCCTGGCTCGTCAGGCAAGGCCGGGGTGATGAGGCAGGGCCAAGGTTGAGCTGGGAACATGAGTCGGTAAGCTGGGGTCAGGGCCAGGTCTGGTGACAGGGTCAGGCACAGCCAGTGGTCACCAGGCCAAGCCAGGAGGTCAGCCCATGGGCCTGGGTGCAGATCAGTGGGGCCCATAGTCAGGGGTGGGTAGGGACACACCTCAGGCAAGGCCCGGCACTAGAGCTTCGGCTTAAATGCAGCTCCCACAGAAGGGGGCCAGCCTTGGCTGAGGCCGCCCTGCAGAGCTGTCTGGCAGCTCCCCACGGTCACCAGAGGGAAGGAGGGGCAGCCCTCAGCTGCGCTATCTCTAAGCTGGCCCTGAGCCCAGCAGCCAAATACCCAGGAGGGGGATGCAGTCGGGGCCCCTACAGCCATTTAAGATCCCAAGGTGCTGCTACCCTTTTTTCTCTGCTTCACAGAGGAGCATGGGAGCAGATGGTAGCCACTTTAACTGTGCAAGTGTAAGTGACACCTAAGTTTCAAACTTTTACAGCTTTTTATTTACCTTGTTATCTACCTAGCTAGTAAAACTGTGCTATGATGACTCAATTATAAATTTCTTTGTGAGTGCTTATTTTGGTCAAGGAAATGTATGTTCTCATTTTTCATGCTGATTTGTTTTCCATAGTGTGGCAGCTTAGACATTGAGTAGGTTTTGTCTGTTCCAGGCAGTGAAAGAAAATCTCTTCTCTTTGGCATTTGGGGTGAGACAGAAGCAGCATATTGGGTGCTGCCTAGTTTCTTGGCTAAGATGAGATGGTAAATACTGTCAGATTATTGTGTTACCCAAAAAGGATTGTTTAAACATTTTCTTCTGCATTAGGTACCAGTTGCCTAACTGAGCAGTATCATTTCTTTTCTTCTCTTTGGGGTACTGGAGAAAAATCTTTCATGGCCAGAGGTCTGTGGGATGCCAGGGTTTCAGTGGGGAAGTGACAGAGAAAGGAGAAGCAGTTTCTTTCTATTCATCGACTTGGAGATCCAGGATGAAATTTTCATTCAAGCCTTTGGCAAAATTCCCAACAATTTTAGTGGGACACGAGTTTCACACACAGCCTGGACTTACTACGTTATTACTCAGGGTGTACTCATTTAGAATGGATTGTAGTTTTGTGATAGACTGTAATTGGTAAGGGTATTAGGAGAAAAGGAGAAGATTTAGCTTTCCTAATAAAAGCAAAATAATCACTTTTTCTTTCCAGCTCCTGTGAGTTGAAAACATTTAGTTTACTTGGCAGGTATGAGGTTTGCAGCATTATTTGTTGAAGAAGGTCCTTCACAAAGTGATACAGATTATGTGTGTAAAGCTGCCCTTTGTTGGATGAGTCATTGTGAAGGCAGTTTCTGATACATATTAAATTTACTAAACTATTAGACTTTGTTTTTTATCATGTAAATAATGTATTCTATGGGTTTCCTGTATAATAAAATTATATCTAGAATTTTCACAAGTCTTATGATTATGGTAATGCAGGTCTGTACCAGAAAATGCTTCAGGACCATAATACATGAAACATCAGGCTCTCATCTATCAATATAAAGATATATTAATATGGTTATCTGGAGCATATATGCATGTAGTGCAACAATAATGTAAGTGCAAACAAATATGAAACATATGATGGCTGGAAAAAATACTTTAACAATGCAAACAAATAGTGAATAAATATAAGACTTGCTTAACCCCTTCATTGTGGTTAAGATCTGATATTGCCATTATTTTATTTTTTTAATACCTTTGGTAGATAAATAAAATGCCTTTGCTGTGCAGTTACTGCTTTTCTTGAGAAATCCAACATGAAGTGCAAGTACAAAAATAAAAATAATAAGATAAATTTAAATATGTAAATTTAAATGGGAAAATATTAAAATAAATCCCTATATCTTTTGGGCAACTACTGAAAAAAATAAAGCAAAGAATACATGCTTGTCAAATATGCAGTATAAATAAATAATTTAGGTGAAAATGGATGACTAGATATAACAAAGAGACGACCAAATAATGAAGGGCTAAAGGGTGGTTGTTACATCTGATGTACTTCATTGTATATCGTAAGTAATTGCTATCCATAAAAAATTCCATGGCTTCTGTATAAGAAAAAGAGACAATTTGACAGGCAACACTAGTAGGAAGCGACAGCAAGTATAAATCCTTGGCAACTGTCATTATCCTGCTGTTGAATTCACATCCAAAACTGTGTGATAACTTTGACCTGTATAGCTGCTACTGAACCAACGTCTGTTAAAGTAATGTTAAAGTAACTATATTTTTCACTTATGGAAGAAAACATTAGCCATGTGCAGATTTATGTTTTAGAAAACGGTATGGACTATTTACTTTAGTATACTGTTGTTTTCTATTTAAAGAAGAAATATGGAGAAATGTGCTTTAGTTAGACAATAATAATGAATAATTAGGAAATTGCACTAGAGCAATAGAATAAAAATTGTGATCTGATGTTGCTAAATAATTTCAGCATGTAGAACTAACTGAAAGTAAAAGTTCCTTTTGTAATAATTACAAAAAGACTTCAGTGCTTTGGCCATGAATAAACAGCAGTTTAATTGTTTTTAAATGGGAAAAAAGTTGTTAGAGCTCCTTAGGTTTTTAGGGTTTCTAATTTCTTTTCCTGTTTAATATTTCTGGTTTTAAAATCTTTTCTTTCTGTACCTCTATCTGGGCATCTTTACTTGTGCCATAAAAATAGGATCACAACGGCTTGGTGTTAGCAGCTAGCAAAATTTACCATTGACTAAGAAGAAATGTTACTTTCATACGGAGTATCAAGCTGTTTTTCCTGACTAGTGAATGCTGTTTCAAATTGAGTTGTTTTTATGAGGTTTCCACATATTAAGACTTTAATTTTATGGCGTTTAATCTTCAGAAGGATGGACAACAGGGTTACATCTGAATTTAAGTTTTCTCAAAGTATAAAACAGGTCAACAGTGCAAGCCTAAGATTATTCTTGGTAACTGCATGCTTGTATTTTCTGTTTGAAACCACTTCAGTTAAGGAATTGGAATGTATGCACAAGTACTCTAAGGTTTACATACATTGTATGTATAAATGGTTGTTATGATGGTGGGAAATTTTAAGAAAAAGCTGGACAAGGACTGGGGAACAGTAATAGTAGTAGTCCTGTAGGTATTTTCTCGTATGGTGTAATTCAGTGACAGGAGATTTTCTTGATACTGTATATCATTGAAAAGTAGTAGGCCTTTGCTCTACCAGACCACTTAACATAATGGGTTACTTGTCATGTAAACAAGATAATTCCTAGTTAATACTAACAGTATTGTTAATATTCCATCAAAACAGTTCATGAATAGTAAGTACATAGTATATCTACAGAATAAATAATGGCAATTAATAGATTTTTATTGTATAAAGAGATTTGTTTCTGGTTTCGTAGTTATTTTCTGGTCTTGAAGTGGGTAACAAAATGGTCTTTTAAGAAAGAGTATTTACAAAAAATAGTGTCCTCTTGCTGTCAGTAGTCAGAATTCAGAACAGAATAATGTGTTCAGACTCATAATATTAAAAAGAGTTTTCTTTGATTGAACTCCAATATTTAGTATCCCTGTGATAGTATATTAGTTTAAAGATTTCCTAGGTAAACATACTGCAATCCATGTGGACAAATTTTTAAGTTCACATTTGTTGTGACATAATTTTTGTAATTTATAATGGGAATATTCTGACACTTTAGAGTTATTTGAATATGAAAGAAGAATGAGGGCTTGATCTCATCCAGTTCCTTTCTTGCTGCTTCTTGATCTTTGATAGTGTTGTTGGCACAGTTATAATAGTGCTGATTTGGATCTTCCAAAGACTGGATAAAATTAGATTGTATGATTTTCATATGGGTGAATATTCCATCTATGCTTTTGGCCCTCAATATAAAGTAATTTTGTGCCATTAATAGTAACCTCAAATTGAAAGTTGGAGGCTTTTGTTCTCATTATTTTTAATGTTTTTATGCAAATAAAACTCTTTCTAGCTTTATGAGATAATTTAATGTTCATTTTGTATGAAGGAAGGCTAACACAGACTCAGTGCTAGTGCAGTGTAGTATAGCTGAAATACCTACTATACTTCACCATAATCCTGTCCTACAGCACTTTAAACAATTCCTATTCTGATCCTAGCTTAATTGAGCTGAATTCTGAAATAATTTCATAGTTTGCAGAAATAAGAATCGGGATGAAACTATTAACACAGTTTCAGAAGGTTTTCCAACTTTAAACAAGTTGTTGTAGGCTTTTCTGAACTCCTTAGTCAATCATTACTAACATAAACTAGTTGAAAGACCGGAACAGAAAGATAAAATTTTAACTATATTTATCATATTTCTGTTTCAGAAAACTTCTCTCTCCCTATGCAAAAATGACTGTGAAAAATATGGATGGGAAGCAAAGCTCTAGACAACTTCTATTTGCCCATAACATTCACCTGCAATCAGCAACGGTATCAAGAAGGTCAAGACTTCAAGATTGTTCTACACATCAAACAATATCAGTTCAGAGCTGTGGTGGAGTATCAGACATATAGACAACTACAAATCAAGCAGTACAGACAATTTCTGTCTTATATCACTATCCAAGAGAAACAGAGCTGAAAGCGTTCCCACAGGTCAACTAAGGTAATCAAAGCTCCTCTCTGTTGCTTTTAATCGTGACTGCTGCAGTTCAGTCACCTTGTAATGGTGATTCAGTTTATATTCCAAAACAGACCTTGCTAATTTTTATTAAGATTTCTTGACCTAACAATTTCTCAGAGTATTTCCTTTTTAAAACTGTATGGATTTCATCATTTCTTGAAAGACAACTAAAATGGCAATAAACCAGGCATCCCAGTTTGCTTTACAAATTTTTAATAGACTTAACAACAGATAGGTAATATCCATCAAGTTGACCCTCTGTAAAGAGTAATGTCATCCTCCATAATTAATCCAAATTGGATTGATTCTGTCTGTCTGGAAAATCCAAGAGAACAATTGGAGTTTTGCAATGTACCATAAAGGTGATTAAAGTGAAGACCTGATGCACAAAAGTGTATTTTAGTGTGTTTAATTTAGATTTCCTCATCAAAAGCTTTTTTGTTAGTGTCTTCTGTTATGAGTAGGTAAATTGTTGTAAAATGAGACAAACCTAGAGGATTATAGTTATCATGGTATACACTCATTTGTGTGCAACCGTGACCTCAAATGGCTCTACATTTCTTTTTTGTAAATGTTTTCTGAAAGTGCCTTATCAAAAACCATTAACAGTATTTGTAATTATGTATGATAAGACATATATTTCAATATACTTGTCTCCTGGTGTATGAAAGTTTAAACTCTAAAACCAAAAAGAAAACATATAGTTACTTTTTAAGGGGATCACATTCTGGTTTTCTTATTTATATGATTTAGTACTCAGCACTGAAGTAGCTACACTGATTTAGTAGCATGACGTTAGAAATGCTGAAAAGATGACAAAAAAGCTAGGATTCTTATGTGCTCATTTTGTCATTCAGGAACTGTGGAAACTGTAAAATATGTGAGATTACCTACATACCATTATGGTTTAAGTGAAGAATCAGTTCAGTGCTAACTGAAAAATTTCCAAGGATTTTCATGGGAGAGAGAAATTCAGATCTTAGGCCTTAAATTAGTTTTGAGTTCTGAATGGGAACCTCTTGCTGCAGACTAGAACAGAGACCGTATATCACAAATGTTCGTGCTGAAGTATGACACTTTGTTATAAATTCCCCTCCTTTTTTTTTTTTTCTTTTTTAAAAATAGTCTTACTGTGGTATTATTCAGAAGTTGCTTGTGGTATGAGCATTTAAAAAGTATTATTTTTTTTAATTGAGTATTAGTTTATTTAATTTTATTCTGGCAGCTGCATTGAATATATTTTGTAATCTGTGAAACAGAAACAATTAACAATAAGCCCCACTCTGCAGTCACTGTACAGGCATAATTGCTGTCAATTTGATTGAAATTTTGCCTGAGAAAAGACTGTCATCAGTTCTTACTTTTTAAACTAGAAGCAATAACCTACCTGGTATGCACTGAAAGCACTCTTTAATTACAAGCTTTCTCAGAATCAACAAAATTTTTTTCTATTTGTGCTGATAGATTTTGAAAAATACTTTTAAAATTAGATGATTTATTTTCTTTTGAAATTCTTAAGATATTTCATAAAAGAACTTCATAGTGGAATTAAGTAACTCTTTCCAAGTATTCTAGAAGTTCTGAATAAACTCAATTTGGGATAGATTAAATCTATTTTGCTTGTAACAGAAAAAACAGAGAAATTTGACTATATTTATAACTTAGGTGCTCTTGCACTGTGAAGAATTTTAATGACCATACATTCAGATTGTCTTTTCACACAATTATTATAAAAGTTCTAAAAAACATTTTTTTTAAAAAAAAGACAAATATCTTGGATTGTTTTTTTAATTTCATAAACTGGATTTTTTTCAGCAGAATTAACTGTGCACTCTGTTTCAAAACTCTGGCATGTCCAGAGGGCATTTGAAGTATCCAAAGTTATTAAGCAGCAGGCAAATATAATCAAAGTCATAGCTTACAAAAATGGCACAAGAAAGATATTTGCTAAAGTTTGTGTCCTTAATTAAGCCAGTAACCTCTAATAGGAGTTTTCTTGCATGCATAAAGTTTAGATGTAGCTTTTGTTTCAAACTCTAACATAACTAATGTTTTCCTTTAAAATAAGCTTATATGAAACTTTTCTTCCCTCATACACTGTTCCTAAAATGTGTGACTTGTTAAAAATTCTTACAAACACTAAGTGAAATAGATTACAGCATAATGTACAATATTATTTGACATTAAAAGGCAAGAGTACAATATTTTTAAGGTTGTGTGTTTTAATCATCCTATGATTTCTAGTAATAATCACTAAAATACTAAATGACTTGTAATGCAGTTGCTGTGATTGGTAAATTAGTTGAGAGTGGATTTTTTTTATTTCCAATTTTATTTTTTCTGACTAAATATTGATCATGAAATAAATATGTTTGTAATCAGTATTCCTTACCTCTTGCATTCATTTAGCTGCTGGAGGAGTGCTCTGAAAAGCTGAATCTGAACATGGCTGCACGATGAGTGTTCTTGGCAGACAGCACGGAAGCACTAGAACCTAAAGACATACCCCATGATGCCGACATTTATATTTCAACTGGAGAGACCTTTTTAGATCCATTAAAAAAATAAAAGGTAAAAAAAAACAAAAACAAAGCTGAGAACACCCAGCAAATGGCTTAAGGGGTACAATTAAAAATTATTTTCATCCTGTCTTTTTGCATGGTTTAACAAAACTAATGTTTACTCATTTACAGCTCAGTAAGAGGATAATGTGCTTAATGAAAGAAAAATCTACTGACAGCCACGTTTATTGCCCTTCATTAGCATTGGTACTTAATTTAATATAGATCTGAATAGACATTAGGGAGCCTGCAGGAGGTTAAATGGTGAAAATGTAAAGAGATTATTGAATTTACTGTTTAGTTTCAGTGACATCAAACAGACATAATTAATTAGGCTTATTCCACTAGCAAAAATGATCCAGAATGTAAGATTAGATTAATTAATGTAATTGTTTAAAAATTTTTGAAAGTTTAATACAGCAATATGGAATATCTACTTTAATACACTTTATTAATTTTGGGTTGTTTGGTAAGACTATTATTAAAAACTTTCTTCTTTCCTTCTCATTCCTTTACCAATCTGGTAATTCTGTTTCATTTTTTACAACGGCGAAAACTATTTCTGAATCCTTTACAGTTTCAGTGTGACTGTAAATGTTTTTCTCTGGCATATTTTAAGATCATGAAGTATGTTGTGAGATTTCTGCAGCAAATTTGTGGTAACATTAGCTTAAGTGGGGTTCAAATTCCAGATACCAATTGGGTATTAAGTTGTTAATTCAATGGACATTTGTGATAAAGAACTTTTAATTAATATAAGCTAATGTATTGTAAAAAGCAAAATTATTGTTAGGTGTGTAGGTAGGAATCTACAATTCCACTGAGAAATGTGAATAAGATAAATTGTTCAACATTATGTGAAACATTCCAATTCATATGATCTTTTAGTAGTAAAATGTGTGATATATATTTTTAAAAAGTTAAGGATAGGAAAGAAACAAACAAAAGACAAATCACTCAACTAGTGTGCGTATTTTATATATATGTTGTATATATTTTTTGTATATATTTCTTTGCACTTTAGGGTGATTTTTTTTTTTTCTTATGTACTTTCTTTAGAAACACACCTTTGGTTTTGTTTTTAAATAGCATTTGTTATCCTGAGAAGTATTAGGAGACATAAGTTAGTGTTAAATCTTTCATTCTGAATTCAAGATATCCAAACGATCTTTCACTAATTCTTTTACAGATTCATATTACTTAATACAAATATATTTCAAGAAGATATCTATATTGCACTCATTACTGGCTATTTGCCTAAGAAAATGACTACTATATAGCTTGCTCTATACACATAAAAATCTAATATTAATTAGTAGATCCTTTATGATGTAAGTCCTGTAATTAAAGATATGCTTACATATTCATGGAGGTATTGATGAATGAAAATTTTGTTAATAAGCCTGTGTCTTGCATAACCAATTTTATATATGATAAGCTGTTTTTGATAAAAAAAAATTATTCTGAGTATGATACAGGTGATCCGTTCACTAGAATGCCTATAATGAATGGCCTATATATTCAGCAAAAGGCACAGATCTTTGTATTTATTTTTGCAAAAGTGTATGTTAAAACTGCTATTTATACTGCATCAATAATTGAAACAATCCTATTATTGCAATATTTTTATATGGGTACTGCTACAGGCTCTTCACTGGTACTCTTATTATAGTTTCTCCATGCATATGACTTATGATAGATTTTCAAATTCATTAAGCGAGTCTTTTTTTTTTCTTTCCCTCATTTTCCTCTTGCAAGCCAAGTTCAAAACAAAAACTTCTGTGCTTTGTCTGCATATCTTTGGCTGTGTTTCATTGTGACATGCACTGCTGTTCTTTTAGCACCAAAATGTTGGCACACATTACTGAAAATTTCACACCATCTCTTGCTGGATCAGCAAGCTTAACCTACCAAAATCTGGTGTTGTTGAATGGTTTTTGACTGATAATCAATCTTTTTGCTGCTCGACAGTTGTTGCTGGGACACAGACTAGAGCAGGTGGCAGATGTGCCTTGTCTTTTGAGAAAAGAAAGAGTAGGTGAGCTTGGGCACAGAGTAACATATTGTGTGTCCATTAAAAGGGTAAGTATAACAGGAAAAAGTCATTGCTATAAGTAGAAAAGCCACCAATACCAGAAAATAGGCCTTTTTACACCCCTGTTTACAAGTTTAATAGAACTGGAGAATGACAGTGAATGATGTAGAATACTGTATGCTTAAAAATCAGAACTGATGTTAAAAACATTCGTACATTCTCTGTATAAGATTCCATAGTACTTTTTTTGCTTACATATTTTTTATTTATGCATAGTATAAATGACAATGTATACATTTTTAAAAAGCTACAATATTTTGAAGATGGGTTTTAGAGACATATATAAAGACAGACAGTATGTATTTTATATTTTCTTTCTCTAGCCCAAGACTGGGAAGAGAGCATAGAGTAATATGACTTGTCAGTATAAACACACTGATTGCTGCATTTGAGTCCTTAACGCATAGATAACAAGGTCAAATGTCAGTAGCAAATCTTTTTTGCATGGGAACGGAAGATCAGTGATATACTGTAAAGCCCCAATCCTACAAATATGTGCAAGTGATCCCATGGAGATCAGAGAGACTTTTTACATGTGTAGTTACACATAAATATTTGCAGGATCAGCACCTTTGTGGAAATCTATATTTCGAGTACTGTATAAATCACAAAGTCTGTCAGAATTGTATCATCTTGCATATAATTTCATTGCTTCAAGTGACATAAATACCTGGATAAAATAGAATTCCCAGTGATGTTGATGTCTTGGTTTATTTAGATTTATTCACCATCTCATCTTTCTGACATATTAGAATTGAAATTGAGATTTGGATTAAGTGGTAAGGATTCAAACGTAAATTGACAAATTGCATGATCTGGGATAAAAATTGAAAGCCATTTCTTCTTTGAATTTAATTCAGTATTTATAATAAATACATGTGACATCAATTATAAGGTGCCATTCCAACAGAAGTTTAGCAAACAAAACAGTATTAAGCCTCAAACATTTAAAATATATTTTTTGGAGACTATTGTGGAACTAGCGTGTTGCAGAACTGTGCCAAAGAGTTAATGCTCTGTAGTATGTTGTTCTTCCATGTAATTTGCTGATGGTCAATGGTTGTATTTAATTAACTGTTCATTGGAAATATATGGGAGACTGTGTAATTCAGTGTTTGTTTGCAGACACTTATATATTTAGCAGTTACTGAATTTCAAAATACATTGGATATTCTTATTTATTCTTTTTAATACCCTGTATTTCTCCTGTCACCTTTCATTGTACCTCCACACCTCTTTGCAATTGAATTTCAGGTGTCTCCAGTGCACTGCTTCATTTTCTCTTCATTAGTACCAATTTCTTAGACTGATAGTAATTTCTTTCTATTGAATTTAATTCCAGTGATGTTAGCAACCTTGCCCATTAAAAGAATCAATTGGTTATCACTCCTTCATAAAAAGTTTGAGCATTTTATCAGTCACGCTATTGTTGAAAACATGGCTTCTTCTAAACTTCATCTTCCATTCAGTAGTGTTTCAGTTTCTGTGTTTGCCATTTACCTTGATTTTGCTTCAGTTACTAAGTTGGAGACAAAGGAGTTTTGGCTGATCAATCAATTGTGGACTTAGTCTGCAATCGAAAACCAGTTATGCTCGGGTCTAATTTACTGAGAGTAACTGAGAGTTACTAATCTACTGAGAGTAACATCAGTGATTTCTGCAGGAGCCTTCAGACTACTGAAGCTAAGTATACAGATATATGACTATACTTACTCGAGTTCCACTGACTGTAATGGGAACTAAGATGTTTAGCTCACATGTAGAGAATTTACAAGTAGACACCTAATTTAGCTGTGCTGATCTTAAACTGAATCACTTCCTAAGGATTGCATTTTGGCCAAAACGCTGTTATTGATATGCCATGTTCACATATTTTTTGTAATTTATGCTGACGAGGATTCCTTGCACGGAGTGTGGTCTACTTCGCTGATCACATAGGTGCTTAATTGGATTAATACATTTTATTACCTGGGTACAGAGTGTTGTTTATGACCTACCTCCAGCTCTCATTCTGTGGATCACTGTAGTAAAAGAACGCTAGATATGGAAACAATTAGTACATGAATACTCACTTTTTTACTCCCTAGCCAGAATGTCTGTACTCTTTCATTTAGAGTTAAATTTGTAGGATGTATATGTTTCCAGTACTGCGTGCTGCAAGTATAACTAAAAATAATGAATAAGATTTTGTATCTGTTGTTAATGTACTGTGACAAGGAGGCCACTAGAAAAAGTAATCTATGTTTAGTGTTCTTAATGCTGCATTCCAGGTCTATATTGAAATGAAGAGATAAAGATTTTTTTTGCTTAATAACATTTAGGTATCACGTGATTTACAAAATTAAATAATTTACCAAGACAGGCTCTAATTGACAAGAATGCGTGTGAATACACTTAAAATAGGAAATCTTTTCTACAAGGAGTAAGTGTCAGTGAAGTGATGGATTCTTACCATTCTACCATTGGAAATGTTTCAATTCCAAGCAGCATTCTAAATAACGTAGGGCTTTTTCTCATCAACACATAAAAATCAAAGTTTTCATGATTTATTTTTCAGAAAAAATGCATCTCCTCTATGAACTTGGTTAATACATTTTAATGCAAACTTTCCTGTAATTACTGTAGTATATGTTATTATTTCAGTGCATTTGTTCTGGAATTTTGATCTGAAAAAGGAATATCCTATAACAAATATTCATAAAATATGCATAAATATGTATCTCATCATATATGAGTTTATCCATTTTATAAGTTGAAGATCTCAAGATATAAACCAGAAATTTGTTGTAAGCTATAGAAGTTTCCTCTTGAATCATCATATATCAAAATAGAATTGAACACTTAGAAAATAGCTTGATCATATCCTGAAAGTCAGAATGACAAAAACCTGGTCTTTGGGAGGGATACTTAGATTATATTTTGTTGTAAGGGTTTCTGACAGGAAATTAGTTTTATTATTTTACAATGGACAATTTAGATTCAAATTATTATTACAGATTCTTATAGCCTTTTCCTGTTGTGGGTACCTTTTTGAAATCTGAAATATGCCAATTTCTGCACCATTTTGGAACCCTTCACAATATTGAAGTCTCCTTTCTCAGGGAGAATGCCACTCAATGGCATTGAGGTCTTTAGTGTTTTTTATACAGGAGTCTAGTGTTAAGATCCCCCCCTTTAATATGCTGTGTCTTTTCCTCCTGTAGATTTCTCACTTATCAAACTCTACTACTTGCTTTGGAACCAGAAGCAGAGGTACAGTGTTCCCTTAAGAGCTTTCACAGCAGATTTTGATAAATATGTTTTTCCAGACAACATATATGGAGTCTTAGTGTTGGCACAGTAATGGTAGCAAATGTGTGTTGTCAGGATTTAACTTTCTTTCCTCATCTTAGGCTTCACTCTCCTGTCCCTTAACTTTGGTAGTTTGTTAAAGAAATATGAGAAACCTTTGTGGTATACTTTAGCATGATGATGTTGCTGGGTTGTAAAGACATTTTCCAACATGACAGATTGACTAGATGCTTGATTTCTGACAGCAACCAATGTGCTTTATGGAGTGAGAGATGGCAACTTAACTAGAACTGATAGTCAAAAGTGATAATACGTTTACATACAAATGCATATACATAAATAAAACCAAGTAAGGCAAATTGTTCAGGGTAGGAAAATCACCAGAGGGAATATTTTTTCAAGAATAGTTTGTTTAGGGTTCTTTCTTTTTTACAATTAAAAAGCTATAATTCAAAATTTTTTTAAGCATAAGATTAATTATACAAGTGGAATTGTTTAGATAACCAGTAAACATCCATTATAATATGCTGCTAAAACCAGATGACTAAACCCTTTATATATAGCCTCCACTTTTTCATGAAGGAGAACTGATTTTATGAAATGATAGTATCTACTATATTTCATATATATAAAAAAAATACCCTATTTATTACCCCTTTTGTTACAGTTTCTCTTGAACAACTATGTTTCATACAGTACTTTTGTTTAGGACAGCAAAGAGTAAGATGATACTGTATTAGTTAGGTTAGTACTGTGTTTTGGGTGGACACAGACTCATGCTTTACTGAGAATCCACTTGAATTTAAAGGGAGAGATACAGCTTCCTTCATAGACATCGGTTGCCCAGAGAGCAACTGAGCACTATGCAGCTGCTCGCTCACTCCTTCCCCCTCAGGGATGGGAAGGAGAAAATAAAAACAAAAGGCTTGAGTATTGAGATAAGGATAGGGAGGGATGAGTCACCCATTATGGTCACGGGCAAAAGACAGACTCCTTTGGGGAAGAAAAAGATCAATTTAATTCAAACACGACCACCAACACCACTTAACAGAGTAGGACAGTGAGAAGCATTGCCACATCTTAAAAACACCTCCCCCCCACCCCTCCCTTCTTCCTGGTCTCAGCTTTGCTCCCAGTTTTTCTACCTTCTCACCCCCAGCAGCACAGGGGGGTAGGGGATGGGGGTTGCAGTCAGTTCATCCCCCATTGTGTCTGTTGCTCCTTTCTCCTCAGGGGCAGGACTCCTCACACTCTTCCCCTGCTCCAGTGTGGGCTCCCTCCCATGGGAGACAGTTCTCCAGGAACTTTCTCTGACATGAGTCCTTCCCCCAGGCCACAGCTCTTCCTGAGCTGCTCCAGCGTGGGTCCCTCCTGGGTGTCATAGTCCTACCAGTGACGAACTACACCAGCACAGGCTTCCCTCAGAGCCCCAGCCTTCTCTGGGCACAGCCCCCTGCTCTGGTGTGGGGTTCTCCACAGGCTGCAGGTTGGCATCTGCTCCACCAGGGACCTCCATGGGTGCAGGGCACAGCCTGTCCTCTCCCCATGGGCTGCAGGGGGGGGTCTCTGCTCTGGCACACCTTCCCCCCTTCCTCCTCCTTTCTTCCGCTGACCTTGGTGTTTGCAGAGGTATCTCCCTCACAACTCTTCCTCATAAGTCCCACTCCTCCTCCCAGGTTCTCCTTCTTAAATACATTTTCACAGAGGCGTGGCCGCCATCGCTAATTGTCTCAACCTTGGCCAGAAGTGGGTCCAACTTTGAGCCAGGGAAACTTTCAAGAAGCTTCTCACAAGGGCCACTGCTGTAGCCCTGTCCCCCACTACCAAAAACCCTTGCCACACACACAGACCCAACACAACTTCCGCATTAGGTCCTCAGGCTATAAAATGTCTGGATAATATGAAATGGTATCTTTCTGTGTATTTTTGTGATATTTGCAGCAGTGGGAACATAATCATGGTAAAGAAGTCATCAATTCTGTAATAAAAAGAAGAATAATGCTATTTTCTGGACTGGAAAAAATACTTTCCATCTGTGGCTTAAAATTTTATCTTGAATGAAATAACATGGAAACAATAAGGTACAACCAAAACAATATAAATTAAATGTGAAAAGTAGAGCTCTGTTTAATCAGTAGTTGAACTTGTCCTAACACCTCCCCAACAGTATCCTGGAAGACAAATCCAGGGTAAATTTTGAGATATCCTTATTTGTACAGAGAACCAGGACATGTAAGAAAGTTTTGTCTATAACACATAAGGATGTTGGCTTGTAGAACCTTTGTCTTAGTTCCTTTATTTGCAGTAAGCAGGAATGTTAAAATGAAAAATTCTTCAAGAAATACAAAACATTGTGATCTGTATCCCCACTAACCTGTAGGTTTCAGTATGAATCTCTTTAAAATAATTTATAATTACATCTCTGGCCCCTGGTGTAAAAAAAAAACAAAAACAAAACAAAACAAAAAACCAAAAAACAACAACAACAAAAACCCACCCCAAAATTGATTGCCAGCTCTGTGGAATGGAGAAATTCATCCCAATCCAGAACAAGACAGAGAGTCTTCCAACCATTATCATTCTAGATCCAGTGAATGTAAGTTCAAGAGAAAAATTTGAGAGGAATGGGGAAGATAAATAGAGAGCACTGGTGACTAAGAAGTGTTCTTTCTCTTCTCTCTGCCAAATGGAAGAAAACTGTTTTCATTGTAAACTATCAACCAATCAATTGAATTTTGGGCTGAGAGCCAAAAAGCCAAAGAGTCAACCTTTCACCCAGTCTTGGTATGTTTTTATCATACTGCATTGTTGCTGCAGTCTCTTCTGGGCTCATCTTATTCCACTTGGCATTTACACCTGTTTAATTCCCCAAATAATTTCAGCTTTACCTGAGTGTAAATAAGGGAAGAATTCATGTGAAATGACATGAAGAAATGTTAATTATGTCTTTTAAACTGTACCAACACCAAATTTTTGATTTCTAGAAGCAATTTTCATTGCTTCTGAACTGCTCAAGTATAATCATAGGAATGTTTGCTTAATTTTTAGTATTGATTCCCTGTTTTGCTAGACTAATATTAGCAGTTTTAATTGCTAATCACTTACATATTTTCAATTATTTCCCAAAGTAAAATGTAACATCATTTTTTTAATGCAAATATAATATAATTTTTGACAAGTAAATTCTAGATTCAGGTTCCTATCACACAAAATGTAGTGAAAAACATTGATCATTCATTGATGAATTGAAATTTGTGTTTTGTGAAAAGCATATGAAAATCTTCACACAATCTGGGGACCTTCTTTAGTTTAAATGAACACTAATACCATGACCTGTTTTCCTGAAAAGTTCATTGGAAAGTTCAGGGCAAGGGGATGAAATATGTTGATTGGCAGAGAAGATGGGCTGTTTGTAATTTTAATCAAATTTAGAATTAAGACATACTTCAAATAATACATCAGACTAGTGTTAGTGAGTTTAAAATCTAATGACAACTGCTGTCATTATTAGTTAAATATAGCCATTGTGCCTGTGGCAATAAATGATGACACTTCAGAACATGCAGAAACAAAAAACTCTCAAGTATTTAAAGAAAAGGGAATGACTGTAAACTTATGCCCAGGTCACATCTCTGTGCTTAAATAAGATGTTTCCCAAATACAGAGGCATCTGTAATTTGAACAGAGGACATAATTGAATGCAACATTATGTGTTGTTACTACTAAAGTGTTTAAATTTTAGGAAACTTGGCCTTTTCTTCCTATTTCATAACTGGGAGTGTCATATTTATTATATTAACAATTGAATTAATATGTTTCAGATTCATGTCTCTGTTAGTGTTCTGTACCCTTTAAATTTTATCACTCAATTTTCAGAATCTTACAAAGTGGGAACTGAGAAAATTAGGTCCTGTTTTTCATAGATTAATTTTTTTTTTTCAGACAATAAGTTTTGGATTTATGAGGTTATGAACATTGTTTGAGGCATTGGTTGGTGTTTATTTCTATCAAGGTGAGGAAAAGGAAGGAAGTTTTCTCTATTTATGTCACATATCCTAGGCATGTAAAGACCTCAAAATATTTCTAGCAGGGTTAGAAACTTCCTTCCAGTCTCCCATCAAATCACTTCTGTTATGTGTAACATTTTTAGTTATAGCACCAGTGTGAAGCGTAAGGTAGGTTGAAGAGAAGCAACATTTACAACAGACACTAAGAAATCCTGAGGAAAACTGAAATCTCATCTGATGCCTTTTCTTAAGCACCTTGTTTAGACATTGTGTAAAACTGGGATTATAAAATCCTTACCCTAGTTCCAAATAAGTGCTTTTATTATCAGTGGTCTGTAGAGTCAAATTCCTGTGGCTATTCTTTCTGTCTTCCCCCAGGAATTTTGCCTTATTGCTGCACAGTCCAATAGCAACAAGAGAGGGATCTTAGTCCAGCCTGCATACTGGAGATTACAAGCACTGTCCTGGGAATTGTGAAATATAGAATTGAGTCTGTCAGATTAAGATTATGGAATCTAACCTCCCTTTACCCAGGATATATAAACACTTGGCCACTTCTATAAATGAGACTTTACCAACATTCTTCAGGTTGTTTTTTGATTTAAATGCTCATGTCTGTTTTACTTTGTGATAAACTTAGTGCTACCAGTGTTTGTCTCTGCATTTAGTAGATCTGAAGTAGATCCTCTTGATGAGAGAATCTTGCTTTGGAGATTCTTGGCTTGTGAGCCTCAAAAAACTGGTAGCTGCCAATCTCAAGTCAGGTGGAATCATGGTCACTTAAGAACGCATAGCAACATCAATGTACAGACAATTTCAGGTGTTGAGAGTAACTTATTGATAAAAGTAAGGGAACACAGACACTCAAGTGCCTGATTTTATGTCTGTGTTGCTCTGAAGTGGCAGAAGTATATTCATTACCGTGTAGTGCCTGCCCTCCATGCGCATAACAACCTCATTGACATCTTGTTCAGTCAAGGCTGGGAACAAATAGTCATGCTTAGCATTTTTGGTCATGCAGATTCCTAGGGGGTTTATTCCTGTTGTGCTTGAAGCTTCCTTGCAGGCTTATACTATAGAATACAGACAAGCTTGACCTTCAGGGCAATTCTCCAGCCAGCCTTAAGGGGTACTGTGGATGTAACATTAAAGGGTGGGCAAAATTTTTCTTTAGCACATTCTTTGGCTTAGACAGCTATAATCTTCCTAAATTCACCTTTAGGCATCTACTTGATCTTATCATTCAATGCCAAGTGATCTCTAAGTTTCACCTTATGTCATCTCTCATTATAATCTAAATCAGCTGCCACTTCTTTTCCAGTTATCACTCTGCTCAGGAGGAAACCAGACTACGCTTACTTTGTGTAGCGTACCTAAACTGAAAAACATCCTTTTTCTGTTGTACAACAGCCAACTTGTAATACTTGCTTATATGGGAAATAGCATATAACAGATGTCCAATAACTATATAAATGAATACCCTATCAAACTCAAACATGGCACAGACTTAGACTAGATTTGTCAATGCATGTTAGAGCCTCTTCTTTCAAGCCTGAATCACCTTCTGCATCTTCTTTGAAAATCTATAATTTTCAAACATTTCCAAATGACAGTCAATCCATCTTTCTACTCACTAGTGTGCTTAGTTGAGATTTTAAGATCTGTTTTCCAATATTAGTAGAGGTGTTTTTCAACCAGTAGTTAAACTGGTCTTGCAGCCACCTCTTTATTACAAGATCACTGTTTTCTTGTGATCAGAAGTGGAATTCGTGGATAAATAACATGAAGGTGTGAGTCAACATATGCTGTTCATAAGAATTCTGAGATGCATCTTCCTCATTACTACAGTCTCATATGACTTGGAACCTGTATTGATGGCAGGACCAGGAGATAGTCAAGCCATCCTATATGCTGAGTGGACAGGGTGTTTTACACAGTCAACTAAAATAATCTTCTCACAAAAATGGGAGTTATTAACATAAAAAATAATGTCCATGAGAAAAATATCTTCATAAACTGTTGTTGTTCATGAAGTAAAAAGTAACTTTACTGTATGGATAAGTGGTTGATATTTGAGCATGTCCTTTTTGAGAAGAGATTATTTCAAGCTCTTCTGTGAGATCCTGTACAACTTTTCAGCAGTCCTGTTTCTAAAATGGATTTAGTAAAACTTCTGTGCTTTCTAAATGAATAATAAATCAATAATAAGAAACCTTTTCCAACTGTTTAATGATAAGGACTGTGAAACACACAGAATTGTTAATGCCATTCAGTGAAGTCTCCCTCCATTTCCCAACATAGCATTGTTACTTTTAGCTGTGGCAGGTAAGAACTAATGCTCTTCGCCCATTTGTATCCTACCTGGCATTCTAGTTTTAAATATACTATGTAAAAGGCTATTTTGAGCCTAAGAGTCTATTCAGTACAACTGGCATTAGCAAAGTCTTTTGATGCTGGAAGCTGATCAAGTAGCAGTGGGAATGTTTAAGAGTTTTAGCAGCAGACTTCTAACAAGTTCATACCAAGTCCCCATGCCAATTGGTTTTCACAGCAACCACAGAATACCTTCCTGACATCTGCAAGTGCATATTTGTGCTCTTTTAAAAGTAAAGATAAGGCAAAATTCATAAATTTGACAAGTAACAGGAAGAGCTCTGGAGAAGGGAGCTGGAAAATGAAGCTACATGTGTGTTAAGAAGTTGTACAGCACCAGAGAAACAGATCTGTGGAACAAAGCAGTTAGTACAGAGTAACTTAATATCCATACTATACATATTTTAAGAGATTTTACTCTGTGTTAGCTCTAGTCTGTGCAGTGGATTTATGGAAGGGCTTTAGGTACACCTCTGGAGCGCATCCATTGGTTTACTTTCATCCAAAGGATATCAGTTTGCATGCTTTGAAACTGCTCTGTGATACAAATCAAAGTACGTTAAAAGTGGAAGCTATAGGTTCCTCACTTAAAAATTGCAGTCATTGTTCGGACTGGAATGCTAATGTAGGTGCATCCTTGTGGAAGAAAACCCACAATTTTTCAAATGTAAATTTGATATTCGCTTGTTGAGAAGTAACTGTGGTTACAAAATGACGCCTACTAGATTAATAGAGTTATAAAGTCACATTCTCAGTCTGGGTAAATTACTGTAGCTGTACTCAATTCAAAAGGTTAGCTAATTTACATTCACTGAGGATCTAATCCATGGACTTTAGAATCCAGTGTGAAGTTCCATAGGTTGACAGTTGCTGAAGATGTTTAGTTGGGAAACTTAACCACGGTTTAATGAGAGGTTGGGTTTTTTCAAATTGATTGCCAATATCAATGTTGATGAGAAGATAAATTATCTTTTGTCTTAGAAATTTAAATCACTATGACAAGCTCAGCCATTTACACTTTAGTGGGTTTAGAGACATATTATTAACATAATCAACTCATGCTTTATATTTCATAATAAAATAGCCTCATGATATTAAAGATTTGTGAATTGAAACCAGTTTTTCAAAAGAACTGTCATGCATCTAACATAATCCAACTGTAATAATAGCAGTATGAGGCTTACTTTTTTGAAATTACATGTATAGATGCATTCCATTAACATTAATGGCAGTTGCAAGGCTAAGGATCAAATTTTTCCTGAGTTAATCCTCTAACTCCCATTGATTTTAGTGATCGTAGATTACTAAATAATTTTTAAAGGCCTTCAGCCTCTAAGTTTTTAAATATATCCAGCTCAGACTGAATTGTTATCAGTACAATGAATATGTTTATTGGCACACTTTTGATCTGTAGCTAGATAGCTACTGAATATATTTCTGCATGCAATGTACAACAATCTCCTCTGAAGATTTAATTGTAAGTGTATTTTTGTGTAGAGGCAGTACGCTATTTAGAGGTCATTTTCTACTGTTTGGAAAAAGAAGAAAACTAACAGTTGAAGTGAAATAAAAATGTCATTTATATGATGCAGTGTCAGATATGGAACTCAAACAATGTACAAAAGGTTCAGGCTTAATTTTCCTGAAGCAGAAGAAATGAGAGGCATTTCATTTTTGTAGGTGAGAAGTGAAATGTTCCTCTCTGCTCACTGATAGAGGCATGCTAAGGTGAATTTTAATTATGACTAAATTGTGGTATTACTCTTTCATACCCTGAACATCTGTTCCCTTCAGGAATGATGATTTATGCAGGCTATCACTGCAGACAGCTTGCTACAGCTTATGTCACGGTTAGTAGGAAGCTGGTGGTAGTATTTCAGAAAATACCAGCATCTAAGTGGAGACAGGCCAGTGTGTATTTTTAAGGTAATAGGGAAAGGGGAGCATGATGTGTCCATTTTTAATTTTGAAGCCAAATATTGACTTTACTTTTTCTTTTTTCTTTTTTCTTTCAGATCATCTGTCATTAATGAAGAAAGTATCTTGGACAGTGAATGGTCTGGTTCTTCATAATGGTGTCAAGCAAAAGAAAACCAAGCCTGTCATTTCCAACTGCATGTGGAAAATTATTGAGGACACCTCTGACAGAATTTTAGTGTTTAAGAACTGCACAGGGCAGGATAACTATGAGACTATTACATCACAAAATCAAATTAAAAAGGTAACCTTTGTTTATTACCATGTTTGAATGAATGCATCGCCAGCATATTTTCATTGTTACTGCTGTTTTATTGCTCTTGTGTAACTGTAGATTATTCTTTAAAAAAAACAGCCCAAAAAAATCCCTTAAATTACAAAGCCTTGGAATTCAGCAAAACGGGGATTATATGTATGTTCCAGTTAGATAAGGGGAATTTTACTTCTATGCTCCCTCTTTCCTGAAATACCCCCTGCTCTTTAAACTGCTTGTCTTTGCCTAGTAGCCACCTGGCTTCTGATTATGCCTATTTCTTCTCCTACTTTTGTGTGTGTCTAACAGTACAGCTGAGGGCTTAATGCCAAGGAGCATTATTTCTAAGATTGTGTGAGGCATGGGTTATATATGTTATATATGTTTGAAGATGCAGTCAATTTTGATTAGATTAGATTATTAATTATAAGTATTCAGTAGTTAAAATGTTTGTCTTGAAAGTTATGCCACTGTAACTGTATAATGACATCTTTTAAAGTTATGCTATATACAAGAATCTTTTTTCATAAGGCATTGTAATACTTTCATGCAATTCAGTGGGTTTTAGAAGAATTGATACACTCTTCAGGTACATCTAGAAGGGTATATGTATTTGTCCCAAAACATGTATGGTGTATGTACTTTATATCACCTCATTTCTGTTATTAATCTTTGATATCTTTGAAAGTTTCTGAAAATAAATTTTAAATATTTTTCAAACCTAGGGCTGATTCACAGCATGGAATACTTTGCAAAGATTTCTACTACATGTAAGGAATTTTGAATGCCTGGAATATTAGTGTTCAGCCCTCTCTGAATTGTGTAATCCATTTTTTTTAAGTCTGTATGATCATTGTAGGTCCCTTCCAACTGAAATTATTCTATTCTATTCTAATTTCTATTCTATTCTAATTTCTATTCTATTCTAATTTCTATTCTATTCTAATTTCTATTCTATTCTAATTTCTATTCTATTCTAATTTCTATTCTATTCTAATTATAATTTTCATCCACTAAAATAATACCCAAGAGAACTATATCTGTCTCAGTTAATGAAAGGTCACATGTCTGTCTGTTTTCTAATGTTGACTGTGATAGATATCATCCCATATTTTGTAATATAAAACTAATTTTATTACTGTCAGCATTGGTGCTAATACATATCAAGAAATTGCATGCAAATGTGAATAATAACACTTCTGCAATAATGTTCTTAGAACCTATCATCTAACTAGAACATTCATGATACTTTCAACGTGATGAGTATAATCAAAACACACAGATCAAACTTGTCTGTACATCAGAGCAAAAAAGTTCAGCAATAATTTTTGAACATCACACAAATTCAGTAGTTTGATACAGTATTAATCAATCTTTTTTTTTTTTTCCATGGGGATGTCTTGACCTAGAACATTTATTATTATACTGATATCCATGAGGCCTTATAGATATGTGGACTGCTTGTAAAGGGTATCCTAAAGTGTCTGGGACATAGTTTTAAGTACATTTCAAGTCAGTGTATTCCAGTGCTGTTGCTAAAAGAAACCTCCACCACTTGTGACCTGTCATTGTAGGACTTCTGCAGCTCCCTGGACATCACAAAGGTTTTGTTCTATGATTCAGTGAACCACATAGTGTAGATGACATATGCCAAAAATAAACCAAAATTGTCAGTTTTAGTCTGGAATATCATGCCCACCTAAACTCTTTTGCCAGCACAAGAAAAAAGGTCTCATGAGAGTGGAAAGAACCAAATGAATCTGAAAGAGGAAAACCTTTGGGAAAATTCTAGCATGTATGTATCACTTGGTTCAGGGCAAGGAGAACTAAGGCCAAAGGAAAAGTTGTATGTTTATATGCATTCCCATTTGAATTTTATACAAGTGTCTGATCCTCCACTGAAAGATGAATGTGTAAAGGTCAACATATTTAAAATAGATGGCAAATGTATGCAAAAATGGGCAAGTGGAGGGGAATACGTTAGCAATCCTAAGTGTTATGCAACACCTTTGAAGAAGTTCCACATTTGTGCATGTTAGAACAGCATTGAAGCTACTGTAATTACGATTGAAAGTGGAGAAAAAAAAGGAAAAAACCAAACCAATCAAGGAAACACGAAACTTTATTGATATAAATATTGTCTTATTTTAAATTGTATTTCTTTGGAGACACAGCATCTTTCCTAAGTTTGGCGTGCGATGTCAGTTGAGGAATGTGGATTCTGTTGAGGTAGAAGATGTGTTTTTCACACTTGAACTTGTGTTATAGCAGCTGAATATAGGATTTTTAAAATGAGACACATTTCTCTTAAAATCTACAGGAATCATAAAATTTTTCTTCATACTTTGTTTTCTCTATGAATGTCTTGAAAAAGACAGCTTAGGATAGTCACCTGACTGACCTGAAATAGGCATGATGGGTGAGTAATGTCATTAGTATTTTCCTCTTGCCTTTTCTTTTCAACAGTTCCATGAACAATGAATTTCTCCTGGTCAAAGTATTGCCACTTCTGTCATCAAAAAGAAACTTGTGTGCCATCTATCTTAGACTTTCTTCCAAAGAATGACAGGTAATTTCATTAGCATCATTTCAGTGAAAGTTTCTGCTTTAATCACACAGTTCCTACAGTGATGATTCACCTCTTTCATAAAATCTGCATTCACTGAATAGTATTGAACAATATAAAAACAGCTATTGTATATATTCACAAGGCTGGGTGATGAGTGGATTGAGAGCAGCCCTGTGGGGAAGGACTTGGGGCTATTAGTGGATGGACTGTGAGCCAGCAATGTGCGCTCGCAGCCCAGAAAGCCAACCGTGTCCTGGGCTGCATCGAGAGAAGTGTGGCCAGCAGGTTGAGGGAGGGAATTCTTCCCCCCTACTCTGCTCTTGTGAGACCCCACCTGCAGGGCTGTGTCCAGCTCCGGGACCCTCAACATCAGAAGGACACGGATCTGCTCAAGCAGATCCAGAGGAGGCCATGAAGATGATCAGGGGCTGGAGCACGTCCCTGATGAGAACAGGCTGAGAGAGTTGGGGTTGTTCAGCTGGAGAAGAGAAGGCTCTGGGAAGAAGTTACAGCAGCCTTCCAGTACTTAAAGGGGGCTACAGGAAAGCTGGGGAGGGACTCTTGATCAGGGGGTGTAGGGATAGGACAAGGGGTAATGGTTTTAAACTGAAAGAAGGTAGATTTAGATTAGATATAAGGAAGAAATTCTTCCCTGTGAGGGTGATGAGGCCCTGGCCCAGGTTGCCCAGAGAAGCTGTGGCTGCCCCCTCCCTGGAAGGGTTCAAGGCCAGGTTGGACGGGGCTTTGAGCAACCTGGTCTAGTGGGAGGTGTCCATGCCCGTGGCAGGAGGGTTGGAGCTAGATGATCTTTAAGGTCCTTTCCAACCCAAACCATTCTGTGATTCTATGATTATTATGTTTGGGGTGTGTTCTAAATGTTTTTAAAGGAAAGTTTCTATCTTTGCTAGCAGAATAAAAAGTTATTTAGACGTAAACATTTAAACTAATGCAAAAGCATGTATTTGTATATTTAATGGTAATCAGAGGTTAAATTAAGCAATTGTGACATTTCTAGAGTTTAGCATATCTTTTTATTCAAAGCATTCAAACCTCTAGTCAGAATATGCAGTTAGCATAAAAGTGTAGTAGGGAAAATCAAGTCTGCCTTTCTTTTCTGCAGCACCCAGCGTAACTGCAATGTGGGCTAGTAGGCCATACACTTTCCACTGCTAAGGAGTCTTTTGCTGAAGTCACTGAGTAATTTTTAAGGCATTGCTATAGTATGTTGTTTTTCTACCATGGCCATCTATGGTCTATGAATACACGTTAAAGAATTTTGCATGACATTCATCTTTTTGTGTGGCTATCTAAGCAGAATTGATAACAGTTTTCTTTCTGCATCTTACTTAGTCTGTCTATAAAGTCTTTGAAGTAGAGTTTCCTGTTACATGTGTATATATATAGCATCTTATAGAAGTAGATTCATTTTTCACAAGCATCTTAATTTTTTGTTCTATACTATTTCAGTTGGTAAAAACACATAAAGTTTTGTTATACCTGCAATTCCTTTTTTTCCCAAGGAAAACTTAGAATATTTGATTTCTTGCATTTCTAATAAATTTGTGTATATATATAGAATGCTGTACTTGTCAGTGTGTGTAATCATTACTGGAAATCAAAGGATTGACAGCTGTACATTCTGCATTTTACGTGGGGTATAGACTACATTGCAAAGGCATTTGTTCTCTAAGAAATATTTACTCTGTAGCTGTTTAGAGCATATTCATACTATGGTGGGGCTTTTTTGATTTTCTTAATGTATTTGTTAAAGAAGTAGGTCTTAATTATTTACAGTAACACCTTTCTTTTTTTAAAGTTTTCAGATGATTGCACACTGAGCATGAATCTTACTTCTCCAGTAACATACTAATACAGTGTATGTGGAGAAAAAATTTGCAATATTGTAAGTGGTAAGTAGCATTTGTAGGACAGATTTTCTGTTTGGTACATCAAGGACTTAGAACTGAAAAGCAAATCAGGACTTATTTTTTTAATCCTTTGTGTAGGTTGGTGCCCTTAAATTGAACTAAAAATGGCAAATAGTAAATAAGCTCATGAATAAAGTTATTGTTTTGTATAATTCTAGCATTTTAATATTTGCATAATTTTTCATCCTTTTTTTCAGTGATTGCATGTCTTTTTTTCTGTAGGTACTTTAGTCTGAGAGCTTTTTCTTACAGTTTCAATTGGATAACACACACAGAGTTTCTCTTCTACTCTTCTATTTGGTGTATACATAAGAGATCAGTCCAACTCTGTTTAAGAAGGCTAAGAATTATTTCTTTGAGCTTTCCTTCAGGGCTGTTTTCTAACAAATAGCTATATCTTTGTACTATAAATTTAATTAGGCATTTAAGTATATATCCCTATGGCATTTTTTTCCTTATTCCTGAATATCTCTCTTTGTTATTCAGACCAAAGAGTTTTAGTACCAGGTTTTAAATAAATGAGTTCAAGAGCTTCAGACTTTAGAGGTGCCTGTGTCTATAAATAATCCTCCTATCATGGGAATAGTATACGAGGGAAATGTAGCATTTGTAAATCATTAAAAGGAGTCTTAAATTCTTTGGGTTGTGTGCCTCAATAAAGGTCTATGTAAGTAGTCTTCTTATTTCTCTTCTAGTCCTAACCACTTTCAGAGAAGCAAATCAGATTTCATCCCAGCTAGGAATAGAGTGTTCAGGTTTTTTGACTCTCCTCACAAGCCAGGTAGCATTCCCTGGCCACATTTTAGGAAGAGAGAAGGCTGTCTTCATTATGAGCATTTTCAGGTTATTTCAAAGTTTACAGCTACTTTCAGATCAAAGATATTAAAAAAAAAAGATTCTTGATTATTAAAAAAAATATAGAGAATGCTCATGAAAATAGTTGTAATAAGAAGAGCATGATAGCCTCAGCTAAATATTCCCCAAAATTGTCTGAGAAGAAACTGGACTTATACCCTGCCAGTACTGTTGAAAAAAAGAACCCTGATATGTTCAGAGCCTTCCTACTCCGTGTGACAGAACTAGTTATCTCTGTGGTGACATTTTCAATTTCTTGCACTGATGATATCAGTGGCACATTGGATAATGAGATATGGATTAAGCCTTTGTGTGCCTCCTTTTCTTTAATCACAGACTATGTAATCACACTTGCAGCATTTGTTTATAAGCATGTTACTACTAAAATATTTCCTTCAAAACCAGCATTTAACTATAACTCAGTCATGATGAAACACTCAACTCTGCCTTCGTTGTGAAATCCTGTATTGGAGATGCTCAGTCCTGCCCCTGGAGAGCTATAATCCAATCCACCAGTGTAGGCTGGGGCAGAGGCAGTAAAGAAGATGGATTCTGATTCTTCTCAGTAGTAGTCAGTGAATGGATAAGAAGCAGTGGGCACAAATTGAAGTGCAGGAAATTCCACTTAAACATCAGACAAAAAAATTTATGGTGAAGGTGGTCAAACTGAGCAGTTTTCTCAGAGGTGTTATGGAATCTCATGCTTGGAGACATTCAGAATACCACTGGAGAAAACCCTGAGCAATCTGCTCTAGTTTGACCCTTCTTTGAGCAAGGAGCTGGACTAGGCAAACTCTAGAGATCCCTTCCAACCTCAGCCATTCTGCGATCCTGTGACCTTACCAGGGGGACTGCAGTAATGCATCAGAATGAACTATTTTGAAGAATTCTAAGCATACTGTGGCTGAGAAAGTCTTGGTCTTTCATTGGCTGGCTGCTGCAATTTTATCTGAATAGGTTTCTGTAACTGCTTTAGCACTCCATGTTTTGAAAATAAAGATGAGCATTTGCAAGTTAGTCACAAATAAAAAAAGAAAATGCCCAGGAAAATTATTGGTTGTTATAAAAGACTTGCATAGGCTTGATAAAAGTCTTCCAAATGGTGGCACAGCTCCTTGCATAAATGTGGGAAAGCTTCCCAACAATAACTATAAGCCAACAAAACCATCATGAGCCCTACTAGTTAAAAAAGAGCCTGATTAAATACTTAAATGTGGACCTCAGCAAGGTTTTTCAAATGCTAACATAAAGACAGGAGCAGAAAAGAGGGAAAAAGATAGAGAACTTTCAAAATGAGTTCTGAAAAAACCTGCTTCTTCATTCATGATCAATTCCTCTATTTCTCCAATGTTGCACGGATTGAAGCCTTTCAAAAACTCCTAATGACAAAACTGGTGCATCTACTAGGTAGCTGTGGACTCGCACTATACTTGCATTCATCAGGATAAATATTAAACAAAGAAGAGAGATTAAAAATCTTATAAGACCTAGATTGGATCAAATTGAACTAAACTGCTGTATCTCTCTTTTTGTCTTAATATGGTTATAATTGTCACACATGCACAGATGTGTACACTCCTTTCCACTTCCCTTCCATTTAGTTCCCTTCCATTTAATTCTTTACTCCTGAATGAGGAGCAATAGTAGTCAATTATTACTCTGTATTTCTCTTTTGGTCTTAAATTTGTCCAGATTTTAGTTTTGGCTCTGAACTTCAGCACAAGAGCAGATGGGAAACATGGTTGTAAGTTTCACGTGACTAGAGTGATTCACTCCAAGTTAAGCCTTCACATGTAATTAAATAGCTTTTATAAATTGTTTTAAAACAATGGAAACGAATTGGTATGTTTTATTCTGAATTGGTGAAATTTAACTAGAGGAGATGAGATGGCACAGTTAGTGATGCTTCTGTTGCACAAACAGCACTGTGAGCATTGCAGCAAGTTTGATACTGACATACGTTACCTTTCTTGTTCTGTGGAGGTACTGTAATGTGATTACTCTCCTGCAGGCCATCACAAGTTGTCACTTCTGGTTGCTGTTGGCTTGTGTTTGCTGTGGTCCCACACACTGCTGTTTGCAAAGTCACAAGCCATGTTGTAGTGTCTGGAAATGTGTGTCATTCCTGCACATGAATGGACTGAGGAGTAAAATTAAGGCTATTGTAACTCTTTCTACCTGGAAAACAATTTTCTGCAAAATATGAGATTGTAATTCTGAATACTGAGTAAAACTCAGTACTTTATAGCCTGAGTCATGCAAATGACTTAATATTTAGGTAGTATCATTAATTAGTAGAAGTCATTTCAGTCCGAGGCTATTTTTAATTTTACATAGCAACTTATTTAAATCTATCAATTTTCTATGCTGACCTGTTATAAGCCATTCTAGGTTAAAATAAAAAAAAAAAAGAAAAGATTTGCGGGGTGGTAGAAGTGGAGAAAGAGGCATAAAGTGTATTGGAAAACTACCAAATGTCCCCTGCAAATGGACCCTATTCAGAATCAGTAAGCGTATGATGAGTGAAGTGGTTTTGAATATCGCCTTTAGATTCCATGCTGTTACAAGGCCAGCCCCGAACATGGCAACTCTTATTTCCACACACAGTACCTCTTCACTCTCAATTTAACCCAAAAATCTGATGAACCCATTACTCCATACTTGATTTCATGGAACAAGGAGTAGATATAGTTACAAATGATCAATCACAAGCCGTGAACCAAAGCAGCAAGGCATTAACAATTCACACCATTTCGGTCCACTTGCTCAAGCAGAAGATGTGCCAGCATATTTAATGCACAGCTACTTCGTTCAGTTCAAGAAAAGACATGACTCATGCTCATTTTAGGAACTGAGGAGACTTCATAGTTTTTCATGCCTACTAACCACTGAGTGTTAGAGTTTGCACTTCTAAACAATTAATATAACCAGGTGTTCAGTAAAGGTCACAGAGATAGATAAGTTTTTAAATTGAATTTTGCTCAGGTTAAAAATAAATGGAAGGATGACTTGGGAAATGGTTCCCACAATAAAGCCAAGTTGTGTTGTACAAATTTGTATTGTACAATCAACATCTTGTTCAGCAGTATTGTAACACTGTAGACCCCACAGGCATATGCCGTCAATTTAATGGGATCACTGAAAAAGCAAAGCAGCTGTGAAAGATTGCTTTAAGTACAGCAATCGTGTGCTTGTCATTCTGTTCAATGGTGGAAAAATCCAAATTCGGATAGGCATCAGTATTTAAGAAAATGACTGCTAAAGCATCTCTCATAAGTACCTTGGGGACAATACGATTTGACATGTAGCATGTAAACAAAAGTACACAGCAGCTGTTAGATTAGTTTTTGTTTGAGTAACAACACAGTGACATAATTTAAACAACATAGGAAAATGTGTGTCCTCCATCATTCACTTTCCCTATATAAACCACAGTTTTGGATAGTACCTGCCAGTTGCCCTGGACAAAGAGCTGCATGGTGTTTGCTAAAAATAAGAAACAGTGAAGTACAGTGTCTGCTAGCACAATCTCATGCCCTCTGTGTCATACATATACAGTGTACAGTACATATTGAAAGTACCTTCAGGAAAAGCCTCATCTGAGGAATGTAAATAGAATTTCTAGTATTTTGTTCATATTGAAAGATTTTTTTTTCCCCCCTTAGTGGAAAAAATGTTAATGATTTATTTGCTGTTATTCTGATACTGTTATTTAGTAAAAAAAACCCACAAACTTTTAATGTTTTGTACATTATTTGCTAAGAGAAATTGATGTAGGAAAGAACTGAGAATAATACTAATGTTTATGGTCCAAGAATGTCATGAGTTTAAGTAAGAAGAAAGTTAACAAACTGGATTTTGAAGGATTTGTTTTTGTTTTCTCGCAGTACTCTTGTGATGATTGCAGATTGCCAGAGGGTGATTTTCCCATTCCTTTACAAATGTTCTGCTTATTTTTTGTGGATATCCTACTGGGCTTTGTATTTCATGCTTTCTGTCACTCCATTTGATCAACACTGCGCTCAGATCATTTTCAGCAAGTTTAAAGACAAGACAAAAAAAAAAAAAGCAGGTTTTTCTCTTCAGTTTGCCACAGTAGCTTCATGCTATTATCTCTATCAATTTAAAATCTCTGGATTTTGTTTTAAGGAAAATTTCTCATCTCTGTTCTTCAGAGGAGTGTAAAATTACACTGTAAAATAATTATTTTCTTCAAGGAAATTCAATGTTTGCCATGTGATATAAAGTCAAAAAATCAATGAAGGGGAGAATAAAAGCAATAAAGGTATATTTACACTGTTTATCTTAGCCGAGGAGCAGAGATCCTTGGGTACTCTCCTTTTATCTATGGCTGACTACTAGTATTTTAAATTCTGCATAAAAATTATAAAGAAAAGGGTTTTTGTCTATAATTTAAAATATTTTCCATAACTTCTGATTACCTTCCTTTGCTCAGCTTCCCTTGAAGGGAAGTTTCCTTCCTTTAAAATTTATTTCACTTTCTGATCAAGGATGGATTTGTCATCACTCCCTCTCAGGAACTCCATGAGTACCTTGCAATAAAATCTCTAACCTCCTGAGAGACATACATCATGAGGAGTTGTTCCTAAACCTTACTAGTTAGCTCATGCTCTTTGTTTCCAAGGGTTAGTCTTTGCCTTCTTTTGCTATGGTCAACACACTGTTATTGACCTTAGTCCTGCTTCATAGTTCAATGTTTGTAATGTTTGATCAGCTATAATGTTGAATGGACTATGCAACGCTTGACAATAGACTTGCAAATCTTTGGGAAATTTTGGCTATAAATTCTTTTCACTTTGCTTTGTAGACTAGTCTGTATAAAGCCACAATATCAAAGCACTCTAGTGGAGTTGGGAGATATTTTCTGGAGTCATTACTGATACTCTTTTAGTTTTCAAAAAGATATTTGTTCAGACTAATACCTTTTTTGTTTTAGTTAAGTCACCAAAACGGACGGAAGTCTGGAAGTAGTTAGCTGTTCCTTGAAAATTATTCTTGCATACCTACATCAGTTCCAAATGAGAACAACATAAACATTCCTAAACTAGGAATAATTTTTGAGCAACCATGAATTTTTTATCTAGAGTGCTAAGGATATCTTCTGGAATCCCCAAACAGATACCCAGAGCAATAAATTTAACAGATTATTTCTGTAAAAGTATACTTTTCTGAAATTACTGCCTTGGTGTTCTACCTTTATTCCTTTCCCTTTCTAGGGACACATGGTTTCATACTTCAGTGAATTCTTAATAACTTATATATCATTGATTTCTGGAATTTTAAAAAGGATGTCAGAAGAATGGGCAAAAAAAGAAAGAATACAAGCTGTTTGAGATTCTAAATCTGGAAACAAAAAGTTAAGTGTGGAATGAAGCAAATACTGTTATGGGTAGGATCAGCTGATGTTTATGGAAACTATTATTGCTTACAGAAAATTACTTGGGTCTGATAATCAGTGTGACTGACTAATTTGCATGTTAGGCATGTCTGGAAGAGGTGACACTTTGGATCTTTTCAGTTCTGAGCTATCCCAACAGGTCCTGGAACTGTTTCCTCTCTGGACCTGAAGGTCGCTATCTTCAGAGAAGGTGGATCAGCATGGCCGCATTATATTGGTGTTAAAATTATTTGTAGTAAAATAATTGATGCTATTATAATTAGTATTCAAATGTAGCATCCAATTCCAGTATTCATACATTTTCTCGGAGCTGTGTTTCTGTCTGCTTGCACACTCAGAAAAGCACCACTGTTTGTGTTTATCTTCATTTCTGTTTATAATTGTTTTCTTATGGTAACTAAGTTAAAAGCACTGAGTAGAAACCTTATTCACTGAAGTTATTTGTAAAACTTCCAGACTTCACTGAGATCAGATTTTCATCCTTTTCTTTTGTTTGAACTAACCACTTCTCATCACATAACATGAAACATAGATTTAATTCTGGTGTTGCTCACTTAATCCTGAAGTAAATTCATTCCTGCCAGTGTTCCTGGTCAGACCTCATTCATTACCTCATCTAATCTTTTTAATTTTATGTCTGACTCCGATGTTAAGGAGTAAGTGCATTATTAGAATTGTCTGGAAAAGTATTAATTCACTGATTGTCACCTTGAAATAATTTTTGCTCATGTTCAATTGCATGGCCATAGCCTGACAAATTAGGTTTTAAAAGCAAATATTTAATGCTATATAGTATGCATTCTGGCATGGAGTCTTTGATGGCATATTTTGAAAAATTTTTGCAGTATTACTTTTTAGGGTAATCAGAGTAGGCTAATATGCATATTAACCTTGTCCAGTGAATCCCCATCAGCCTTATTTTGTCTGGCCTGCATTTAGATAAATGAGTGTGTCCAGAGAAGGGCAACAAAGCTGGTGCAGGGTCTGGAGCACAGGTCTGATGGGGGGCGGCTGAGGGAACTGGGGGGGTTTAGTCTGGAGAAGAGGAGGCTGAGGGGAGACCTCATCGCCCTCTACAACTACCTGAAAGGAGGGTGCAGAGAGAGGGGGATGAGTCTTTTTAACCAAGTAACAGGCAATAGGACAAGAGGGAATGGCCTCAAGCTGCGCCAGGGCAGGGTTAGACTGGATATTAAGAAGTATTTCTTTCCAGAAGGGGTTGTTGGGTGTTGGAATGGGCTGCCCAGGGCAGTGGTGGAGTCCCCATCCCTGGAGGGGTTTAAGAGTCGGGTTGACACAGCGCTGAGGGATCTGGTGGAGTTGAGAATGGTCAGTGTGAGGTTAATGCTTGGACCAGATGATCTTCAAGGTCTTTTCCAGCCTAGATGATTCTGGGATTTTTATCATAACCTTAAGTACAGGCAGGGTTTGAGCTCATTTTCTTTTCTTAAGTCCCTGCAGAGCATTGAACCCATGCATGTCTTTCCACATGTCTTCATACAATGCATCTCTTTCTTCCCATTTGTCATTGATACAAGTTTCTGCATACCATTTTCTACTTCTGTAACAAAGAGAAAGTACATGTGAGACTTGCAGACAATTCTAAATTATGTTAGAAGAATCTGATAGGTTTTCATTCAAGCGATTACTTAAATGGGTTTTGTTAACGATATAGATGGTCCTTTAGATCTAAACAAAACTTTTGTAGTGCTTTTATTTACTCTTGTATTTGTGTATTTTGCTGAACTGAGATTGCAAGTCTTGTAAATATCACAGCAACATCAGAACTTCAATGGGGTTTAAGTAACTAAATTTTAATAGTTTTGCCAACTAGTTCAGAAAAGGCTTTTTATGCTAAGTGTGCAGGATGGAAGTAGGTGCAAGAATATGTGTTGGAGAGGTAAGCACACTCTATGGAAGCTCTCAGGACTGTTTATGTGAGAATGAGTAAAATTACTGACTAGATAAGATTATATCCTTCCCCTTCCCAATGTCAGGTAAAACCCCAAAATACTACTTCATTTTGTCATATAAGAAAGGCCCATGTATGTGTTACACAAAAATACCTGCAAAGCGCATGCTTCTCAGTAAAGCCTGAAGCCAAAATACTCATTCCTTATTTGTCACACATATTGACATTAGGTCCCTTTGAGAGAATGGTGAAATCTAGGAACAGCAAGAAGAAATCTTGTTGAGACCATCACCATGAATCAATTTTATCTGTCTTTTCATTTGACCTTTCCTCCTTATTAAACAGCTACACTGAGCATTTTTATTTGCTGGAAGTTGTTTTTTGAGTAGGGGCAATGAGAGGGTTATAATAAAACAGCTTATGAGAGTGTTGATTATATTTTATGAACGTTACCATGTATAATACGGTAGGCATATGTCAGCTCCTCAACAGGAAACTGTATACAGAAACAACATGGATCTTGCAATTTTATCAGGACAATGCAAGTAGATTTCAGCAAGGTTGGTTCCAACTCATCTGTGATAAATGAGAAGATAAGGCAATCAGTGCACACCATGACACTCCGTGCAGCTAGTTAGGCACACTTCAGAACTATTCAGGTGTGCTCACGAAGCTTATGAGTCTTTCATGGGGGGTGTCTCAATATAAATACGTCCTTCATGGTGGCCACTAGAAATACAGGAGTTGCTTTTCCAAGATTTAACCCAGGTCAGATATAAATAATAGATATTAAGAGTTAGTTCTGATGCTGAGGCTGTGTTAGAGGCTGTATATTTCAGTTGGGTTAAAAGAATACATTTTCTTTTTTTCCTTTTTCTTCTTTTCTTTGCATAGCTCCTCTGCTTGACAGATGCCTGCAAAATTCCATCACACCTTTGTGTGGACCTGTTTGGGTCTTTAAGAGAGAAGGTTTCAGCCTCTCAGGAGCAAAGATTTATATCCAAGGAGTTCTATTGGTCCTGCACCAACGATTAAAGTCTGCAAACTGTTGCAAACAGGTGAGTTGTCCCACTCTTTAAAAGTCTGCTTTTTGTTTTCATTTTCAAATGTACTGATTGTATAAAACCAAGGATTGGCACTGTGTCATAAAGAAGTGTGACATATATTGGATAAGCTGCAGTGCCTGTTAGGAAAATGAAATGCTTCTCCTATAATTGCAAAGCCAACAATAAAGGAGTTAATTGTGCCTCTCTTTTGGTGTGGGATGTCGTATGTCTCATCTTTTCTTGCTGCATACTGTGCCTAGCTGTGATGTTCCTTATGTGAAAATTCTCAAAAGCCATCATTTTTCATTGCTTGTTCTGCACATGCAGTTTTTAATGCTCTCATAGATCTTCCCCCAAAACTAATTTAAATAATTATTAGTTGAAACATTTTTGAATAAATAAATAAAGCACTTCTAAGTATAACTAGTGTTGCATTGTGAAAAATTAAATAAATATATAATATTTAAAAACCTCAATATTTTAATTACTATACATGTGCCATTAAATAAATATACCAGACATGCATTTTAATTTGAAAAAATAGTAGAAAGCAGATACTGAATATACTGTTTGATAGTTTGGGAGCAAGAAGATGATTTATTTTTTATAAATTGGGTGTTTTATTTTAGGAAATATAAGTAAACACTGACCTTGTTCAGCATAGTTAGTTAAATTCATTTATATGTGCAAGAAAGTACATATTTTTAAGGATTAGGTGAGTACTTTATAAAAATAGTAGACATCTAGATTTTCCAGGAAAAGTATTATATAAACAACCAGCTAGGAACCTCAGATATAAAAATGAGCTCGGGCCCCAGACTTAAGAATGACTGCATCAGATAGATAAGCTACCTGTCTGTAGGAAGGGGGAGGAGAGGTGCAAGCAAGTGTCAGTCACACTGTTTATACAGCACCTCCTGCTGTCAGATCCATAAAGAGAAATGAGAATTGACTTTGGAAGAGACTATTCCTGTCTAGAGCTAATAGTGGTCAGCAAGAAGAAATCAAATAAAAACAAAAACAAAAACGCAAGAGCGTGTGTGAGAGAGAAACAAGCAGAAAGCAAAGAAAAGCTTGTTTCAGAATGTTTCTGAGTCAGTATAGTGAATAATAAAAAGTGAGAAATATCTTTACATTTTCTGTTGATAATTCTTCACTTCATAAACAACGTTTCCTGTCACAAAAGCTACAGAAATTAAATCTATTACTTTCCAGTGCCTTAACATACGATATTTATTCTTTTGGAAAAAAAAAAGTAAAATTCATACAAGTATTTAGCAAGTATAATGGTAATTAGTAGAACAAACAATGGAGTTTCTAAAGAAAAATTAATATGCAAGTCATTTATGGATTACTTTTTGCTCTTCTCTGTAAAGAACATATAAAGACATTTCAGTAAATTAACTTATGTTAATCATTCCTCTGGTGATTATCCAGCAGTGTTCAGTTGGAAATTGTAAATGACAAGAAAAATATAATAATTTTAGTAGATTTGAAATCTCTTCTGAAGACAAATGGTTCTTTATAATGAAAGGCTTGCATATAGACATATGTTCAGTATAACCATGTTGGACATTTTTAACTTTTAAGAGTCCAGATTATGAGGATACATGTCAGTACAGCTATGACAGTTAATTGTCTACAAAAAAATTACGATTAAAATATTTTAATAAACATTTCAAACTGGTTTAAGTGCTTAAATGAAAATTTTACAGCAGATGGATGTTAAATGTTTTGTGCAGTTAATGTGCTGAAAGCTTGTGTTATTTTGAATTATATTACTTCAAAGATAAGATACGACATATAATTCAGTTTAAAGTGTCTCTCCGCTAATTTTTCCAACCATTTTCTAACTGAAGTTGTGTTAGTGCTGAACAGAAATGAAATCCTTATAATAACCATAGGTATAACTGTAGGTATTACAATGCTTCTTACTATAATTTTACTATATTTTGCTTATGTTGACCTTTTTTTCTAAATAACTAAAACAAGTTTGTTTTGTGAAGAGCACATTGTGATATGACACAGATATAAGATTAGGATGCACATTAATAAAGAACCAGGATATTCAATCAAAATACTATCACTTTGTCCTGTTGTGCTAAGGCCTGACAACATAATACTATGATGACTGCATACAGTATTCATACCAATATAACATCTAGCCATTACTTGACAACGTTAAATATATTTTCTTGATTTCTATTTTTCTCAGTGTTATTTTGACATTTGAGTTATTTGTATTTACTTTGTCTTTTCATTTAAATAAAAAGGGAATAGAAGTAAAAAAAGAAGGAAAATTCTTTTTACTCTGCTAAGACTATAGTCTGTCCATTGAAATCAAATAGCACATACAACTAATAATATGCTAATACATGTACTCCTCTTAAAATCCATCTGGACTTCAGTTTAAAATGCAGGTATTGAATTAAAACAATACATAGTTTCTGGTGTGCACTGGTTGCAGTGTTGTCTTTATAATCACTCTGTTGCTTCTTGCCCCAGAGGAAGAAAACAGTGAGGAGCTACCATCTCTTTGCTGTAGTCTTTGTATCCTATTAAAGAGTATAATCAGTATTCTTCAAATAGTATTCCTGGAGAATAATATAGCTAAAGTAAACCAGGTAAAACTGAGAGAGTACTTGAACTTTAGGAAGTGGTTTGTACTTTTCTCTAAATAAAGGAGAAGGGAAGGAAATATAGATGTATAAACACTATGCTACAAAAACCTTCTATTTTTTTCCTTTAAATTCTTTCTAATTGAAATTGCATATCTGTATAATAAGCTGTAAGCTTCACTAAAATCTTGACAAAGCTTATACTAACATTTTGATGCCATGAATTCTGGGACTGTAAAATACAGTTTTCTAACAAAACCCTAAAATTTAAACAACAGTACTGTTAGAATTATTCTGCTATTAATATTTCAGATGTTGGCACTTTGCCTTGCTATTTTAAACATGCTATGTTGGGCTCTGTTGGAATTTCTGAGATTCCCAAATATATCTGAAGGTTAAAATCAGTCATTATCTATATAATGTACACAATTGGGTGAATGCATGTAAGACATTTTTTAATCTTTTTGTCAAGCTACTATAGTTTCTATTAAAAATGTTTTTATAAAAAAAACATTGCCAAAATGAAATTGCTTTTAAGTGAGATGTAATACATAACAATAGAACTAACATTATATCTGACCGTATGGGATATAGTTAACACTTTCAGAGATGGGGGATGTCCACCTCATTAGCATTCTTCATATGTAGTGGTGCTGTTGGTGGGGGTGTTGAAGTAGGAATGCCATTGTGCTGGGTTCCAGTGTTTGGGGACAAACACTGCTGTGGAGGGAACGTGTGAAAAGGCCATAGTACTGACAGTGAATGAGGAAGGCTGTGCTTTCTGTATGCTTCAAGCAGGGAAGCTGTCATTCACAGGCCTAGCACAGCTAAACAGAGGCCAAAAGAGAAGACTCAAATACCTTTTAAAATGATATTAATGATTTTTAAACATTTTCTTAATTTAGAATTACACTTTATTCAAACTGTTGATCTGTCCTTTACTAAATAATATAAAATGTACATGAACAGGTAAATAGAAGAATATCTCGTCATTGCCATATTATGGAAAATTTGGATGTTTAAATATTTGAGAATCACAAGTTGCTTTAAGTATATTTAAATGGTTTTGAGCATGTGTTACTTACAAGGGTTTAGCAAATCTTAATGTGATAGTTAACAAACATAACCGGTCCTAAGGTTCTATTCTGTGTGCTTTTATTTTTACTGGAAGTGTGTCATATGTGGGGATGAGGGGACTGAGCTGGGATGAGAAGTGACAGGAAATTGTGCTGAATGTTCATTAGCTTGATCTAGCAGAACTTACAGTAACAGTAATTAATCATTTGAACCACAGCAAATTACATTACATTAAAGTAATGGAGCTAGTATGCAAAATACCCACAAGAAAACAAGAGAGTAAAATTATTGACTGATTCTACTATTTGCCATTTCAGCTCTGCGAACACAAGCATATGTACTATTTCAAAATCGTATATCCAACAGCTTTGCTTTTATTATTCTAAGCTACATCCATAAACATCATAATTCATAAGGTTTTTTTCATTTTGCTATGCAGATCCATAAAAATATTACTGACTTTAAAAAACCTGAAATATTGCAAATACCAGAACAAAGAAAAAGAAAGATTATATTTGTTCTATTTTCTTGTGTTGTTCTCTTGAAGCTGCTGACTCAAGTACTGGAGGTTGAATACATCTGCGATATGCAAACAAAAGCTTTTCTCCATAATTTTTCTTTTTTGTACTTTATAAGAAAAATATCTGTCATTACTATTCAATTGGTTTTCACAGATTTCAGCAATTGAATTTTGTAGTAAGATTTATCATGAATCTGCTTTTGTTTTTTTCCCCTTACAAACAAAATATAAACTAGTTGTTAGGTATGATCATATTGCAGGGCTTTTAGCTGGCAGAAACGAACAAAATGATACAATTTTTATAAAGTATTTTTTAATCAATATGTTTTTCCTATCATCTTTATATCCATCTTAGTTCATAGAATTGTCAGAAAATTATACCAAAGAATACTTACCCTGTTTATAATGCTGTTTTCATAAAATTAGATTATATTGGGGTAAAGTTGGCGTAATAATTATTAGGTATTGTTTGAAGAAAAGGAAGAAATTCGCCAAAATGCTTAACTTGATTTCCAGTTCAACCCTACCTTGTATTTGTGTATTTATGAGTTTTGACGGTGTATTCTTAAAATAACTTGATTAACACAGCCTCTGTTCAGTAACCCCCCTTTATTTAGACTTAAATATTTATTTCCTCTTCCTTGCAGCTTCTGCTTTTCTAATTTTATATAACATTGACTCATACTGTTGAAGAAGTGTTAAGTATATTTATTTCCTTCTTTATAGGTCACAGAAAAATAGATTTTTTTGGTCTGTTTGACCTGTGGAGGGACCACTCTAGAAATAATCCCATGTTAAAGTGAACTTTGTGTAGAGCAAGATTCCATATGAAAACTGTAATATTTCAGCATAGCTTCTTATTAAAAGAATATAAAAATAGTGTTTCAGTAATTTTGAAATTGCAAGAGAAAACTGCCCTCTTGATAGTTCGGATAAGTGATTCTTAGAATGTTGTATTGTTTATAGATTTGAGTGATGGTTGAAATTTTTCCCACAACTGAGCTGCATTCTAGTTACCAGAAGTATTTTAAGGACCTTAAACTTGTGTCTTTTTCTAAGTGTCATGCCTTGAGCAGGCCTAACATCAGTTAAATGAAGTGAAAATTGCATTCTTGTCTTGATAGAGATGAAAATGGATTTCTGGTCATGAAATAGATGTAGTTGTCACTTTTTTAAAAAGGTGTCAGCAGTTTGCTTCAGCAAGTAAGGTGCCAATTCAGTATGACAGTAAACTTGTGATCTGAGCAATCAATAAAATGCTTCAATAACTTCTGCTTCATTACACTTATAATAAGAGGCTATAGATCTGTGGCACATAAAATGTTGATAAAGAGGATATGTAGGGACTTAGTGTGACATTTTGTTTTAGTAATACAGTAAGTGCAATGTTGCCATCTAGAGTTTGTGCATAGGTAATTATTCTGAAAGCAAAAGCTCTAGTGAAAAAATAAACATTGATATTTCAAAGCCATGTTTATTTCCATCACTTAGTGGCATGTATGTCTATCTAGATGGAATAGTTCATTTGCCTTGTCACAAAATTGTTTAGGTCAGGAAAAGTAAGACAATTTTTAGTATTTTCCTGCTTTTTCATTTGGTAATGATTTTTTCCCCCCTAAACTAACATTTAAATGCATTTAAGAAACAATTATAATCTAAATAGATTTAGTTGTTACCAGCTACTAACAAAAATTATAACACTTACAATGATTTGACACCTGTAAGGGGGATAACGGAAGCTCTGTAATCACAGTGAGTTAATGTTGTGATGTTTCAGATTCTGACCAAGTGTTCTTTCAGTTGATTTATGTATTTTGAGACCACAAATGGCTCCTGCTGCTTTTTCATAAACATACATTGCAGGGGAATTGTCTGTGAGCTATTTATCTTGTAAGAAAATTATTTTGATATGTTAAATAGGGTTTTTTTTCTCCTTTTAAAAAGGATGTCACCTGATCGATACAACATATAAAGAGTTTCTGCTATATGCCATATTGTATTTCAAATAAATAAAACTTAATTTAGATCTAGAGAGAGTTTTACTTCCCAGGGAAATTATTGGAAATCCTAAATTCTTCTGAAATATATTTTCAAAAGATGTGGGACCAACAGTTCTGTGTAGCAAGCATGAAGGATAGGCTTGTTGACTTCAGCAGTCTATCAGTGTTTCCTTAGTTAAAAAGAATAAATGGTTGAGATTATTGAGAACTGGGTGATTAAAAACTTCTTTGTATAGGAAAGGCTACTGTGACTCGTTGCACAGATATGGCATGTTTATTAAGAGGATGACTAGTTAAATCTTTTCCTTTTTGTAAGCAGCAAGAATGAATTGCTTCTGGTTTTCCTTCTACTTTGTAATTTATAAAGAGTTTCTCTTTTGAGTACCAGAGCATTATTGTAACTAGGGTGGCTATGGTACTCATGTTTCATGTTTCTGATGAGGTAGCTCTTGCTCTGATGAGGTAGTTTGCTAACACTGTCCTATACTTTATCACCATAATTTAACTGTGAATTTTTTTCTGCACCGAGAATATATGGGTGAGAGTAAATGGTGGAAATCTGTCTGAAATTATGGGAAGGAGTTAAATGAATACTTTAAAAATGTCATTTCTGGATTGTTTTTCACTATGAACTTGCATTATTTTTTGCTTCTCCCTGTTTGAGCATGAATGTTTGCTAGAGACACATGGTTCACACTAAAGAACTGCATATTAGTCAAAATGTAGACCACCAATAGGGGATGATATTCTTTTGCAAATTAGAAATTAGGTGACCACTTGGGGCTAATGAAGTTTTAATTACAGCAGGGTCCAACATTTCTGCCCAATACATGTGCCATTCATATTTGATTAAGCCTCACTGGCCACAAACCAGTTCACCTTCTGAAATTGTGATGTGCTGAGGTGTTTCCTGCATAATCAGGTGAATCCAAATGGGACATAGATTCTTTGGTGATGACAGGGAGGGAAAGGGAAAAGGAATTTGTAACTTTCCATTTTATTACCAGTCTTGTAATTGGATTACCACAAATCGATGCCTGTACAGATTTGAAAGAAAAGCATCTCTGCACAGCACTATGAATTTGACTTTTTTTAGCATTTAGAATTCATAGACTCAAAAGTCTTGAGATATACTGTCTTTGACTTTGATGGCATATAATTCTGATCATCTGGAACCAGGTTCTAAGGATTTGTCAGACAAATGATTGAATTCCTGTATTTTATCTGTCTTTATGCACACTGAGATTATTTCAGTTCACCTCGGACTACCTTTCTTTCTTTAGGGACTGTGCAAGGTCAAATTACATCACATTTGCCATGGACTAAAAGTGAATCAATGTTCACTCGATTAACTCAGTTGACAAAGGGCAGGTTGTTAAACAAAGTAATTTGAATGTGTGCCTGAGTCTGGGGGCACTAAGAGATCCTTCTAGTATAACTAGGCTTACAATAAATTTCTGATTTTCAATTTTGTTCTGTTATTCTGAATTAAATATATCTGTCAAGCAGGAGACAGAAGTCTTCAGGTATATTGTTCATAAATATTCTGTAAACCCATGTAGTTTTATACAGAAAAGATTGAATCAAGATTAATTTCAGATGTATCATCTTAGAGTTATGTAAAGAGATGGCTAAATGTGGACTATGGCCCTGCGTGAAGTTGGGACTATACTTGCAGTAGTGTCCTATCTGTTACCTAAATGCAGCATTGGATTTTTTTTCCTTATTGTGAGTTAAATGAAAGGCTGCACAATTATTAGATCTACTCTTTGAGTTATTTCTTCCACTAAGCTTATTAAAAGTTGTTCAAATAAAAAATAAAAGCTCAATTTAGAACTTTCTGAATATACTGAAAAGAAATCATTGCATTTTACAACTTTGAAAGTAATTACAGAATTCTGTTGCTAAAGTCAGTGGAAGTAGGTTTGACAGATTTTCTCTAAATTACTCAACCACCTACAGGTATTATTGCCAAGATTCTTTTGAAATGAGAATAAATTTTATAGAGTTACAACAGCAAAGTGAAAGGGTATGTTTGATAGATTCCCTGAACTGTTTCAACACCCACAGGTATTATTTGTAAGAAAACAATCATGCAGAGTCTTCAGCTGGTTAGAGAGGGCACAGCATTCCATCTTCACCTGACATCCTATCTGTTCTCTCAACATCCTGTGCCCCCTGCCTACCACCCACTCCTCCCGAAACAATGCTCACCAAGAGAGTTTTGTGTGAATGGACAAGAATATGAATGTTTTTTAAAAGAATGTGAACAGTATAGAAAACACATTGTCTGTGGGTGACGAGAAGGCTTGAGGTGGGAGAAGAAAAACTGTCTTTAGGATTGATTAGTATTCTTCATGTTCTTTCCTAATTAATCAATGTTATTCTTTAATTGTTAGAACCTCCCAAAGGTAATTATTTACTGGCTTAAAAGCTGAATGTAAAAAAAAAAAAAAGACCTAGAAGTTGGAATTGAAGATTTTATTTGCTTTATTTCTCTCTTTTTCATTTGATTTGCATATTCCACTCTAGTTTTTCTTTTCAATTATTGTAAATAATTGAGTCCTGAAATATTCAGCATAGGTTCTTCAAACACAGTGCATAAACTTTACCTATTTAACATGGGGCCCTTAAGTCTAAAAATGAAACGTTATGAAGTTGTGCATTTCTCAAAGATGCTTGCTTCATGCTATGGTTTTATTTCTATAAATTCCTTTTAATTTATTCCAGTAATGCCTAGAAGATCCAAATAGACCAGACCTGTTTGTAGTGCATACACTAGATTTTTTTATATGTCACACAAATGTAGTTTCCTTTACCTTAAATCATGATTTTATTAAAATTTAAAAGCCTACTATTATATACTTTGGATTTTGTCTATTTTTCCAAAGATTTTAAAAACTTGTTTCCATTCTGTTTCTTTTTTTAATAATCTGCTGCATTTATCATTTTGAATCTTGATAAATTACTGAAATTCAGTATTAAAAAAATAAATATCACCATTTAAATATTAAACTAATTGAGTTTTATTTTGGGATGTAAGTCAATACTGTCTTCTCAATTTATGGTGACTTGCAGGTTTCAAGGACTTTAAATTCTTTCTAAACTTTCTTCTCTAGCAAATGACACTAAACCCATCTTTCCTTTTGCTGAAAAATTTTCGTCATAACCCTTGCACTAAGAAATAGAGCAATAACTTATTTAACTTCGTGCATCCTAAAACAGTTAAGTGCTAGACTGCTAGGCTGTGCTGACGTAACCAAACGTTTTGTTAAGAGCATCCAGAACATTAGAGCTCTGTTTTCCCATCTCAGAGTGCTGCAGCCCTGTTGTGTTCAGATCTGACTTATGAGCTTCAGTCTTTTGTCCAGAACTAGTGATAAACATCTGTATCCTTGCACCATCCAGATGTAGTCACCAACCTGAATTTCCTTTCCAGCTTGATCTTCTCTGCAGATTATCTTCTGCACAGACACACCACCCTATTAAAATTTCAGTGTTCCTATCTATTTCAGTATCTTGAGAAGTTCATTATCTGACTGTTTCTGTAAGTTTCAGTTTACTGAGTGGCAGATAACAGGTCCTCAGTCCTGTATTTTTTTCATACGTTCTTTCAGCAATCCAAATAAGAATTCTACCTTACTGGACTTCTGAAGAGATCTTACAGTTCAAATAACAGGCAGGAAACTATATGAGACAAGAATGTGTTGCAGCCTGTACCATAAGCTAAAGTGATGATTCATTACTGTTGTGAATTTTTTTCTACCATTGTAGCAAAGAAACCACTTGTCGATATTCCTCACTGTGAATTTTTTCCCTGAGCCGTCACAGCTGTATTTCATATAGTTAAGTCATCTGAGTTCTGTGCCATCTACCAAGTTGTCACATTCTAGTGTCTTGTATAAAAAAAATTATTTCACATAATTTTTAGGTAAGTGGTATTTTTTTCCCAGTTTATGTCCTGGACTCTTAAAGGTAGCAGTTGTTCGAAGTAAAAGTAAAGTTCCACTGGGCTAATTAGCTGAGTATATGGGTGTTATATGTCCATAATTCTATATATTGATTGCAAGCCTGAGTTGGCCTCTTAGTCAGTTGCCAACTAGTCACTGGTGCAAAAGCAAACTTTTTTCTTAGCACAGCCTGATGTGATCATCAAAGCACTTCAGAAGAGGACTGAAAGAACTTCAGCTTGCTGTGCCCGTTGAGAGAGATCCAGATATATACCTCTTCCTAGCGCAGAATGGTTGGCTCTGTACTATTTCTCTGTTATGACTATGTCACATCTCCACAGGATCATTTTTAGCAGAGTCCTGGTGCTGGCTGCCAGAAGGAGAGGTGAGTTTTGTCAGTTCCAGAATTCTGGCAGTCCTTGTTTGTCCAGGTAGCCCAAAATATAGGTGTTCTGCAAGAAGTGGTATGGGTGTATTGAGTAAAATCAAAAGCAAGCCATGTTTTACCATGCTTCCCAGACTGAGCTGTTAATAATAGTTTAACCAGGGCATCTATGTCCTAAAAGTTATGTACTTCCACATTTTTGCATTAAAGCTTACTTACAGTCCATTATCACTACTGATCCTGACATCTCTCGTGTCAGAAGGGAGAAGATTGTAGAAGGAAGAAATGATATGTGAAGAAGGAAAAAATGGTCCTCAAAGTTTATAACCTTTTATATTGTGTGAAATTTCAGTTTCAATATATAAATTGAATAGATACTTTCTGGGGTGGGAAATGGGGGAAAAAATACAGGGGGAAGCTAACAACAATGAACATTTACATTGACTGTTTTATCATTTAATTAATGTGCAATTCAGACAACCATGTTTAGGATGTAAATTCTTTATGCATTCAGCTACACTAGATCAATGAAAACACCTACTTGACATCTGTTTTAATGCGTGTTATTACCCACCTAAGAAGTGCAGTTGGAAAGCTTAGATGGAAATTAAATTTTAGAGATTGACTGAAGTTAGTTAATTTTTGAAGTCTGGTTTTATGTATAGTTTGGATTATAAATGTAATTGTGTTATAGCACTGTGCTCTTTGTTCTAATATGGAAAATCATAGGTGAAAATATACTGAAGTCTATATAGTACTATATGGAAACAGTTGTCTAGATATTAAAGAACTAACTTTACCTAGTTACACAATCATCAATATAAGTCAATATGCTGGCAAATACAAAAATATTACCTTAATTCTATCTACTAAAATTGCAGCAGAAAAAGATAATGTTTCTTCTCATTCTCTTCCCACTGTTTTTAACTCCCTCTCAGCTCACTGAGAAAGTTAAGTAAGCCTTTGTACTGACCAGTTGCTTGAAAGGAACTGATTTTTTTGAAAACTTCTCAAAATGTGCTTATCAAAAGAAGATTGAGTTACTGATGAGGTAAGTCAACTGTGAATTACTGAAGACTTTTTAAAAATGTTGTCAGTGAAGTACAGCAATGGAATTCTACTGGTAAGACTAAGTGATTTAAATTTAGTAGTGTAATTAGTCACTTTAGTTAAGCATGTACATCACTAATTTGCTAAATTCTGTTTATATGTATAACGCTGGAAAGTATGACATTTCATTTTTGCTGTTTGGATTAATATTTGTTTAATATTTACACATTTTTATTACTTGAATATTGATTAAATGTTTATTGGTTAAATTATAATATATTAAAGTGATCAGTTAGAAAAAAAAAGAAGTATTTAATGAGCTGCTTCTCCCAGTCTTTAATGACATAGAGAAGGAAAAATATTCTTGAAGACCTGATGTAACCATTCAGTCTTTAAAAGATATGGAGCTTGATCTAAGGATTAATTTTTCAAGTTTTGTGAAAGGAGACAATTGAATTTATCTTGCTAAAAAACTTAAAGAATTTAGATAATTCACAACAAACATGTTAAAGCCTGCAGTAACTTGGTTTTGCCCTGCCAAGATTGAATATAGCACAGACTTTTCTGGAAACAAGTTTTGTGCAGACAACCAAGTGTCTGTTGAATGCTTTATGGTTAATCATGTATCTCCCAAGATCCAGAAAATACAATTCTGAAGTCTGTAAAACAAGGAAGCAGACTGTCAGTGTTGCTGCTAGCTGAAATAACTGACAAAAATATTTTTTGATAATTGAGAAATGAGACTTTAAGTCGTCCAGATGACATCAAGGAAATAACAACTAGGATTGCTATTGTATTTATCTGCCAAAGGTCCTTATTAAAAGTCCAGAGTGAATTGAGGCTTTAAAAAAGTAGGACTGAAGAGGACCATAATGTTAGAGTCAGTCTTGTGCTAAAAGCAGGAGCCATATCATACAACACTTATAGTTATTGGATCATATTCCACCTAAAAAAAAAATAATTGGGGTTTCTACCTCAGTTTTGCTATAAGAAGGCTGAGAGCTTCACTTTTCAAATGATTAGAAGCTTTCTTCTAATTTCCATTCTGAAAGTTTTCATGTCTCTTTAATATCCATTTCTTCCTGTTTTAATAGAATTTATCTGAAAAATCTCTGAATCCTCTTTGCTTCTTGCCTCCTCTCCATATATTTTCAAAGAGCAGTCATACCTCTTTTCAGCCTTTTTTTTTGCTAGACTGAACCAAATCCCTCTTGGTTCCTCTTGTGTGAGATGCTCTTCATTGCTCTAAGCATGAGAGTATTCCTTATCTGCATCTGTCTTAGTTCTTACTAGAACATAAGAAAAAGGTGCACATTATTTCAAACTATTTCATGGCTTGTTAGGCTGCTTTCTAGTTTCATGGATTTTTTGTCCTCCTTTTTTAAACATAATTTATATTCACTATTCTCTATTCATCTGATGGCCTCTCTGCCACAAAAAAATCTGTTAAAAATATTTGTTATTGGATATTTGATTACACACGGCATTTGATTCAAAATTCTAAAATGAAGATTATTTTATTGTCCTCAATGTATTAAGTATCTTGAATTTTACTTCTAGGTCAGACCGTGTTATATTTCATCATTAATGTACAGTGCTACCTTACTACATTTATTCTTCTGTATTTTCTGAAAAACTCATGCCTTTCAATACTTGTATTCCAGTCATAATCTTTCACTGTGTTTGCTAACTCTGTAATATGGAGTTTCACATTCTGTGTTAATACATCAGGTTTTTGTTGTTAGGCTTCTTCCATTAGTATCGACCACTTTGTGATTTTTACAAATCGCACCCATTTTTCTAGTCACATAAGGTTTCAGTAGTTCTTTCAATAACTACTTAACCTTTCCAATTAATGTCTTCTATAATGTTATCTATTCCTCTGAGCATTAAAACTAAATGTGAAAATAATAAAAACCTCTTTTCTCATTTTCCAATTCTTAAGTCGTGTTAGCTGGTAAAATGTGAGCAGATATTAAGAGTATATGAATTTTTTGAATGAATGAGTTCTGGAAGACTGAAGATGATGGGAGTCTCCTTTGAAACTCTTTTTTTTTAATGTAATAACTATTATCAATAAATTTATATTTATGAAATATCATAAATATTTAAATGAATATCAATTAATGAGTATGGAAATATTTGGAGGATTCTGTGATGATAGGGTCAGGCTTTCATGTCTAGATCCTTCAAAAGCTCAAAATAAAATTATACTTAGTTGTTCCCAGGGAGGTGGTGGAGTCCCCATCCCTGGAAGTATTTAAGAGTCGGGTTGACATAGCGCTTAGGGATATGGTATAGTTGAGAACTGTCAATGTTAGGCTAATGGTTGGACTGGATGATCTTCAAGGTCTTTTCCAACCTAGACAATTCTGTGATTCTGTTCTTCATTCTTTATATCTTGATTCCTTGTCAACTTTGTCAAACCTATCTTTTCTCCTGAATTTACTTACTAAAAATTATCTTTCTACTTTTTGGAATAGTTTGTGGCATGTTTTTGTTCAATTTAACTTGACAAATATGGTTGTATTATACATATGGTACTCAAGTTATAATTGAGGGAATGATAATATTGTTTTGTTGAAATTCCAACTGATAGGAAATTAAGTAAGAAAGTAGTCATGCTCAGCAGAAGAGTGAAAAACTGGAAGGTATATCTTTTTAACTGCTTGTTTAGAGGGCAGAGTTATTTTCATATATTGCTTCTGGACTCATGGTGTTGGTAGTTGCAAATATCTGCTCTCCCAATTTTTGTCCCCTTTTCAGCATTGAGATAGAAGACCTAAACAGTTTTTCTTCCTGTTAGGGTACTGATTTGTCTATAAACAGACAGGCAGTTTGTTAACACTATAAAAAACATTGATTAATTTGGACAGTCTTCTGCTTATATATATATTGGTCATACTAACTAAATTGTTTCTGGATTGTAATGTGTTAGGTTACAATTAATTCATTCTCTCAAGTGAATGTATGTTGTGTATCTCATTAGAATTGAACATGGATGTTTAAGAATACAATTCTCCTCTGAGAAACAGAAAATTGCATAGCAGAGAAAGTCCTATGTACATCTGGCAAGGCTTATACTGATTATGTGAAACGTTCTCTGCTGTTGTGAACAAAACAAGGAAGTGAAACTAGTGCCCACATCTTTTCTTATCCTAGACTGATAATCTTTGCAGCTTTATGTAAAACACAAAAAGCAGTAGTTGTAGTATTGATATCACTTTGCACCAAACCTTAAATCACGTAGGTTCTTTCTTTGAAATTACAGTAGATATCAGGTGCTCTATTTTCTTTGTACTCTATTTTGTCTGTGATCATTGAAGTTAATTTTGCAGTTAATGATCTTATGAGTCTTATCTAAAACAGGTGTTACATTAGACAAAAAAATATTTGTAATGCAAATAAGTACTATTTTCCTGATAAATCTTGTATGCAGAACTGGGCATATGGTTAAAGACAGTTAGGAAGCTGTTTCAAGTTGAGAAGAGATTCTTCTCGGCCTTTGCTATGAATGGAAATGGACTCCAACTATGATGTTCCACCACAAATGGCAAGGGAGATTCTCATGTCTAATGCTCTGGTTAGGAACGTGCCATTTAAAAAAAGCTTCCAACTCCTTTTTCTTAGGTGACTCCTTCTTTGTGAAAAATTTTGTTATACGATCAAAGTCTCCATCAGGTATTCTGTTGCTTAGTTACCACCAGTCCCTTGGGCAGTTTGGTTCTCCTGGGTTGTAGACAACACTTCATCCAGGTGAAGGGCTTGGACAATATACAGTAAATTAGATGCCCTGAAAATCTTCAGTGAATGAGGTCTGTAGACGCTGCATGTTGAAGTTTTAACTCTTCCAGATTTGTTAGATCATTTGCCTAACATATGTTACTGTATTTAGTATCATATTTTATCTCCCTTTGCTTCTCCTGTTTTCTTTAAATAAAATTACATGTTTCTTATGTCATGTAAACTAAAATTTAAAGATTACTGCAAATGTCACTGAACAATGGACATTACATACAGAAAAACAACCCCATGTCAGGAAATATAACAGTCAAGGGAGTATTTTCCAATGGCAATAGCATTTACATTGTTTCTAAATTATGTAAGTTTTAGGTTGTAGGAAACCTGCCGTCTTTTAAGGAAAGGTGTAAATAAAGATGATTCCAGCCTTAATTCATTTTAAAGAAGCATATGCACCACTTATATAAAACATAGATTTTTAGGAAATAATTACTTTGGTTGATCTTACAGAAATGTATTATTGCTGTACTTAGTTTGTAAAATATGTGCAGTATTCTAAAGTATTTGCTTAAAAGCTTCTTTTCACATACAATTTTAAAAATGCAAATTCACACTTGGTTTACTGGTAACATAATATACTTTAATTTTACAATACATATTTTCTGCCTGGATAGGGTTATACAGAGCTCTTTCTCAGAAAACCTTTGGGTGTACACACTTTTTATCAGCATTGTTTAATTCATCCTTAAAGGAAAAATCACACTACACATAATGAAAATATATGCAAGTATCAGGCTTCTGTTCAGCCCCAAACACTGGACCAGGCTTATGGCTTCTCTCTGAATGCCAGTCTCAGGATGCAGATATCCTGCAATATTACATGTTTTTCCAGGGCTGGCATCTGGCTGCTCTGTAGATTCCTGAGGCAGTTCTGTTAGCACTGTTGAGATGCCTCCAGCTCTACCATGTGATTAAGTTGCAGATGGAGTACTTGTGCAATTCACTTTTTCCTGTGTTAATCATAATAGTGAGTCTGTGATCCTTTGTGAGATGAGGTATTTGTACATACTTTAAAAGCAGCTATTTGTCCCTTTTTAAAAATTAAGAGGCCTCCAATTTTTAGATAAAATCTTCATTTCTGTTCTGACAACACTGTAATGTGTTACAGTGAGCCTTTGCAAAGCCTTATATCTGACTGTTAGATATTTATTTTGATGCTATCTAAATCTGTTTTGAATGCCTGTTTATCAAAAGTCATTTTCATTACTAGCTGAAAAAAAATCAGTGGTGACTTTAAGACAGTTATTGAGCAAGTACCTGATTTGGGATACCTCTCTTCATTGACGTTAAAGAACTGAAAGAAAATTACGCAGGATAAATGGCATAATTTCTGAAGTAAAAAAAATATCAAGTGCTGTTTCTATACAAATATCTATGGTATAAAATGGAATTTTTTCAGGTTATCCAAATATTGATATTTATAACTTCTGTAATGTGAAGTGATGTAAATCCATATTACATAGAGCATGTACTGAAATCTGGGAGATTTGGATTAAAGCGTGGTTTATGCTTAACTTTGGCATGTAGAAGGCCATTTCTGATCCTTGCTAATTAAAAGTAGTAAAATATTCTAGCTTTATTCTTAGAAAAACCTCTTCAGCATAGATTTTTTTTATTTCTGGATAAGTGCATGTGTAGCTAATCCTTTACTAAGTGGAAAACTTCTCCTGATCATATCCTCATTGCATTTTATCATACTATTTAAGAACTATTAATTCTTTGTCTTCATAACAGTCTCAAAGTAATATTTGCATAAAATCCATCAGATCATTTCATTACTTTGTTTAATAGGGTTTCCCTCTTTAGATTACAGCCTTTTCCAATAAATTGCAAATTATGCAAACAAAGTACACCTACTTAAGTTTGGCAATTTTGCATTGCCAAATGACTATTGTTTCACTGTTCATTTGTTCAAAGGATTACTTTTTAAATTAGTGAAATAAGATGAAAAAGTGCATGTTTCTGTTCTCTTGTTTGTAACCCCTAATTTTCCTAAGGCCAATTTAAGGTATATTGTCTTTTAGAATGACATTAAATTAGACCTCAGTCATCTGCTTCCTGTCACTTTCTATTATTTTGTACTTGTTCATCAATCCTTGGGGGAAATCAAAGCCTGTGTGGCTCCCATTTGAATCTGCATAATTCTCAGTGATGGCTGGGTTAGGAGGTGCCTCCCCATGATATTTAAATTTATACCATAACTGGAGCCATTAACCCTTCAATGACGTGGTCATTCCAATAACCTTGTTAGTATTTATTGTGTTATTCATTAGTGCAAGTAAAGTAGTTTAAATCTTAAATTTAATGCCAAATTATGATATTTTGATATTAATAAATTATTTTCTTAATATATGAACTATCTGGCTCCTAGAAGTTAAATTCTGGTTCTACTTATGTGCTACTTGTAAAACTCAGAATAACCAAAGATAGCTATGGGAGGCTGAGAGCATGTTCTGTTTATTAGTCGTGATGACACTGCAGCAGTCTATAGACAGAAAAGTAAAGAATTGCCATCACATTGCACTAACAAAACTGAGCAGACCAGCAGAATTAGCTGCCTCAAGAGGATGCACATTGCATGTGCCTTCTATATTCCTCAAAGCTCTTTTAAAATCTCCTCAGCCAAGCTAAGAATACAGTTACTCATGGTCTGTATTTCTCATGATCGACCAACAAAAACTAAAAAAGGCAAAGGGCACACCTGAACGTGACACATCTTACACATGCTCGGTCTTACCACAGCAACAAAATGACAGAAAGGTATAAAGGAATCAAATACTTTTTTAGATGACTCCCATACATGACTCCCAACATGTCTGAGTAGAAGAGAAGGGGAGAATGAGGTTTTTTTACAGGAGCAGTAAACATCTGACAGACACAAAGGTAGTAGCAATCTGTTATTCAGGACCATGGCATTGTAACAGTTGATCCTTCAATTGAATGATCATATCCAGTGATTGCTGGTCTATAAGTTTATTGTCCTGGCTTAACTTTGCAATCTTTATCTTGGCTTACAGCCTGAATGACTGGGAAAAGGCAATTAGTAGCTTCTGCAAATTTTTGGATCTAATCACATGCATTGGTTTTATAAGATGCTGTGGGAAGTTCAGATCCTTATCTTGTTGTTAATTCAAGGCCAAGTAGTATTAATTATAAATTTCTGTGCATTTACACTCTCCATGAATGCAATAAATGATGGATAACAAATGGTGGTGGAGTTTGAAAAGCTCTACTCCCTTCTGTCTCCAGGCAAAGTAAATCATTAATGTGTGCTTGACTAGGAAACATTCAATCCACTAGATTCCCTGAATCATACAAATCTGCTGAGAAACAAGGTTTTGAGATCCTATCCAAGCTTCTTCTTTTTTTTTTTTTTTTCTTTTGCAAGCATCAGATCATCTCAGACATCTCAGTCAAATATCTAAATATTATACCCTTTTCACCTTTTGGTCTGACTTTTACCTTGTATTATATCTGAAAGATAAAATCTTTCAGAAAATTATATGAATAGACACTGATCTTCACCCTCATGTACAAAAGACCTGGATTCTTCTGTATCTAGTTTACAGTGTGGGACTGTCAGGGAGATGGTTATAGCTCTTTGATTTTTCACATAGCCCCAGGCCTCTGTGTTGCTTTAGCCTGTGCCAGCTGGCAGAGGTTCCCCAGGGACCACTGCAACATGGGTTTTAGAACTCCCCGCACTTTGTCTATTCTCCTTCCCCACCTAAAGCACAGAAGGCTGCACACACAGTGGATGGTAAATGACCTAGCTAAGGGCACCCTTACCACGTAGTTACAGTAAGACCCTGTTTCTCTGGGTTGTGTAGATATAATGTTGGAGATACCAGACCAGAAAGAAGAAATATGTGAAAAAGTGCTTATATTTTTGGTCATGCCATGCTGAATGAACAACTCAAGAAACAGTAATGATCACAGTCTCTAATTTTTGAAGCATATCCTTCAGGTGCTTCTTGGACTGTCACTCCACTTTATGGTAGGCATTGCAGAACTGGACTTGAAACAAAATATGTTATTTTGATTACTGTGATTAGAGATGATTCTTCCACTCTTTTACCATTTGATCCAGGTGCAAGAATATCCCAGTTTTCAGTTAATGTGAGACTCATGGACCTGAGTGTTCATTCTATCGATAGAGGCTGTGTCTTGTAGCTACTGCTTCTCAGTTGAGAGTCCTGAGTATTTTTGACTATGGCATTTCTAGATGTTTCAAATATACTTTACGGTGTCAACTATCTCTATTTTTTAAATAGACTTGATTTGTAAATGTGCTGAAAGTCATCAAAGTCCATTGCTTTTTATGTATATTTGGCAGTTCTAAGGCCCTGTTCTCCAGATCTGCCCTCAGTTTGGCTTTTTTTGTTTGGTTTGGTTTTGTGTTTTGCTTTTTTCCAAAAATGCTAGGAGAGCTTCAGTTAGTATACCATTCAAAAAGAAAAAATCAAAAATGCGTGAATAATTTCAAAGATAAATATCTCACAGTGGAATATTCTGTGATGTAGCAGGCAAATGCATGATGAAGCCAGATAAAGTCAAATGGAAAATAAGAGCACATTTTAAACTGCACAGGTAATTAACCTTTGAAAAAACTTATCAAAATATGTTCATTCATCAGGCAAAAACTTTCATTTAGTTTTGATATCGTTCTAAAATATATAACTTCTTTTAGCTAAGTACAGAAATTCCTTGGTGGTTTTGTTACTTGACATCTTAAGAAAGAGGCTATATAACACCTTTTACCTGGTAATTTTGTAGACTAAGACATAGCTGGTCTGTAAATTGCGCCTGTAAAAATAACCTTATTTGTGCCTCAATCAACCAGACTACAGCAGATCCTCCAGCCATCCTCAGGCCAGACACTTGCCAGATGGAGAACTAAACCCTACAGAAAACAGCACTTTGCTCGTTACTTTCCTTTGAACAGGGAGAAAAGAGTTGGCAGCAAAGAGTAGTGAATAGAGGACATCAATTCTTGCATTTCTGATTGTGACAGTTCTTGAACGCCTTTTGCTGGCTGCTGAGGGTACTATTGAGTTGTGAAAGGACCCTAAATGAAAGGCAAGGTGAGGAAGGTGTAGGGAGGAAAGAAGAGGATGACTGTAGCAAAGGGTATAATTAAGACATCACAATTGTGATAGTATTTAAAGAATTTTAAATGAAGGTGGCCCAGAATACATTTTAACATTAAGACCTTCAGTTTATGATTTGGGAAAATTGAGTAGGATTAGTTGATTTCTTATGACACAAGTGTCCTTTTTGACCTTGGGCAAGCCATAGTACTTTTCCTGCTAAATGAGAATAATAGCACATGTCTACCATGTGTAGTCTGAAGGGAGGTAAATAAAAATGGAAACATGTTGAGATACAACAGAATGGAGTGTATAATGGTTTAAGATTATGAAATCTAGTATAACACAGTGGCTACTTTAATTAGTTCTCAGAGAAAAGCAAAATGAGATAATACATGTGTATCTATAGAAATTATATAATGCAGGAGTAAAGTACTGCAGAGGGCTCAGTATTTTATTTAAATTCTATTGACTTTTTTGGTGTAATATGAGAGTAAAAGGTTCAAAGTATAATATACTTGCTTGTTTATGTTACTTTTTCTCTGAATGCAAACCATTAACCCAATATGTTCCAAGACAAGTTTAAAAACTGAACTTCCTGGCAATGCTTAGAACCTTTCAAGATAAGCACACATGAAAAGGTTTGTAGGATGATGGCATCAGTTCTTTTACAGAAGTAGACTGAAGCTTGATAAAGCTTGAGGAATCCTTATTTGCTAGATTTTCTCATAGCATGTGGAAATGGCCCAAAGTAAAGACCTGTGACTGACAATACATTTATTTAAACTACAAGTAGAGGAGAATAGAAATTAGAAATATTCATGGTGGATACATCTACTGATGGCTGTTAGAATTGGTGGTCTGAGTTCAACCCCTGGATTTGGAAATCCTTGTCTATCAGAGATTGGATGGCATCACTCTGTACCTGATCTATTTGATTTTTTTTTTCATTAAACATTCAGTCATTGTTGGAAATAGGTGTAGGTGTTCTATAAGTTTGACACATTGTGTCTGTTCTAAATCCCTCGTCTGATCCTTCCCTGCCTTGCTCTTCTGCATCATTTACCTTCATGTGTAAAATCCAAAATCTTTGCTTCCAATTTCCATCCATTTGGCTTTCACTAAGAACATATAAAGATAGTAATGGGAATTATAAACTATAAGAAAATGTAATTTTTTTCCAGCTAAATATTTTCTTTTCTTTTCTAAATACAGTAGACCCTGTTGCTTATTTGTTAATTTCTGGATAAAATTGATGGAAGAATTGAGACAGTAGAATGCCTTATATAGAGCATAAATTTCTAAACTGTGCAGGAGATAGAAGTCCATTCCTTCAGTATGGAAATATTTTGGTTTTATATATAACTCTGAGATACACTTTTTAAAATAAGAAGTTCAAAAGATCATTTCAGTTAAAAACAACAAAAAAAGAGCCTATTCTAAAAATACTGAATTAATAAGAATTACAGTTACTATATGCACTTTTCTGCTGGAGTATTCTTCTTCATTTGAATTTAACCTTAAGATTATGTAGGAGAAATACAGTAACAAATTATGAGCATGTGCATTGTAATTCCCACACTTGCCTTTTCTGCCATGTTCCAGTATACAAGGACTTATTCTTTTTATTCGACAGAACAACACAGATTAATGAAATAATCATATTGAGAGAAGATTGGTAACATAACCTATACAGTGCTGCTATTTTCAGGTCCCAAATATAATTTCCAGAAATTTAATAAAGCCTGTATTAAAAAACTATGTACCTTTAAGTTCTTTCCATTACTGGAAAATACATTTAAAAGCTTCTTTATGACATAATAATTTTGTTCATTTCTTTTGGAAATAATATCTACATACTGTCAAAAATTCTGAACTTTACAACAAGGATTTGTTTGTATTTGTGAGATAGCACTTACTACACACCATCTTATGCAATACCTCCTCCAGAAATCCACCTGTAGTTATAAGTGCAAAGTTTAGTTATTTTTAAAGAATTCAACTCCTATTCAGGTATTAAATAAAATAACTCAAAATATAATGGAAGTATTAAACCTTGTAATTATTGTAGTTTCCAATATAATAGAATTGAAGTTTGTTAAAGATTGAGTAGGAGAAAAAAAGGGAACAAATTGAGATGTGTTTTTCTTTAAAGCAAATAGACTTCTTATGTATTGTAAGATACAGACTTTTTTTAAAACAAGTAAAAAGCATAAAAAACCAAATGTGCCAGCTCTGACATTTCCTGTCTGATGACAACGATGAGATCCAGCCTGTTAAGGGCTTAAAATGAATGTCTTGTCTAATTTGTGCTCTTCATTTTTATTTCTTTCCTCCCAACTGTCTCATTTTACCCCACCTGTCACACATCACACTTTCACACCCCTACCTTACTTTTTCAGATTTTACAAGCTTTGCCTTTTGTTTTTCCTCATCTTAAATGTGATCCAGTCTTTTCTCTTTAACTATTCATTTTACCTTTTTGCCTCATCTGTGTGCTATTTACTCTTCTATTTGTTAAATGAATTCTAGAACTCTGAAGGAAAAATAGAACAGTAAATTTAAATAGAATCAAACATAAAAATATTAATGCTTAAGGACATGTATGTTTCCCTTAAAACAGTAATCACATGATGTCTTTAATAATACAGTTTAAACAAAACATTATTGGAATCTCTAGATGTACTATTAATGTTATAAATGTTTAAGATATTTATTTGCATCTTGTTAGAATTCTGGTATTTTTGTTAGAGTTTTGTAAATTCTGTGCAGCTGAAAAACAACAGAGTTGTAATAAGCACTGATAAGAAGCATGCAACTTGCAAGTCACTAAGCTTTTTTCACCTATTGATTTCTAATATTTGAGATGTAAATTGGCTTCTTATAAATTGTCCCTGATTATATCTTACTTATTTTGCATAATATCATGGTCCCTAAAGCAAGTATTTCCAATGTTTATATATTGGGCATGAGTGGCTAAATAACTCTAGGTAGTCTGTACTATTAATTTTTTTAATTACATTTTTTTATTAGTAATATTTGGATCTGGACTTGTGTCAAAATATCCTGTGCCTTTGAGTGTTAAGAAATTTTCTTAAAAGATCTAAACCACTGAAATACAGATGCAAATGCCAGAAATTTAACTTAATAAATAATGGTATCGGTGTTTGATTTGAAATTTTGTTGACTTGCTCAAGGAGATGTTAACCCATATAGTCTTAATTTTTTAACTAGTTATAATTGACAATAATTGACAATTGAATTTAGTTTCTTTTTAACTTGTTGAAGCCTTCCTTTTATAGTTCCTTCCATTTCTTTTTATTTCATAGTGAAAAACATTTTTGGCTTTACTTTAAAGAGGGTACTGCTTCTTTCCAGTTGTGATAAACCTGAATTTTATTTTTATGGGTTTTTTTCAAATATCATTCTACTTTTTCATTTAAAATTGCTAAATATGTTCTGTAATGCTGCCTGTCACACATTAATGTCAGTGACTCTAAGCTATGTTTAAGTTATCCACTGGCATCTAGTAATTATCCAGAACCATGAAATACAAGGCAATATTCTGTGATGTGTAAAATTTCAATTCTGTATGTAATTCTTCAGTCTTAAACACATCTAGAAAAAAAATCTCAGTTTAACTTTTGGTATTAAATGTTTTAAAGTTTGTGGGTTTTTTTCCTCATAGCTCCTTCAATGGTCCTGAAACCGTTGTAGCACAAACCACCTTAAATACATGTCCAAACTGAAATTGTATGATGGTGACCACACAACATATGTCACACTGTAAGCATGCTTATATCTGGCTCTGCTGAAACTTCTTTCATAGTTTATATTGATTTCTTTAATGCTATTTTCTAAAAAGGTTCTTATGAAAGTTTTAAACTATATCAGAATTAATCATAATATATTTTGCTGGTAGGGATTTTAAACAATTGAATCTCCATTACACAGAATTTGTCTAAATCATTGATAATTTTCATCTTGTAACATGCTGAAGAAGTACAATAGCAATACTGCAAATGAGTATAACATAAAGTTCTTGCTTCCTTCTAATTCTTATTTTTTGTCCTCTGTTTTGAGATATTGCTTCATACCAAATGCATGCGTATAGACATAGTGTATTGGTATCAGACACAAAGTATGTGAATTCTGATACCTTTTCATCAGTTGTACACCAAGAATTCTATTTTTTAAATGATATCCTGCCAGCTTTTTCACAATCCATTAATTCCTGGATCAACATCAGAAGGAATGTCAGAGCCGAGTGAAATTCTTGTAAGACACAGATGTCAGGATCAAAAGTCAGAGACATTCTCAGAACAGCAGGGAAGCATGCTTGTTAGACCTTAATCGTAACAATTAGTATCTGCCATGTGACATTCTCTATACCCTGCCTATATTTCTGTTAAGTTCCAGGCATGCTGAAAAGAGAAAGTATTTACTGAAGTTGGATAGAAAAGTACATGGGCTATTAGTCTTATATCCCTTTTTGCCACTATTTGCAAACTTTTCTGTAGTGTCTTACAGTAAATGGTAAAAAAAAATGCACCACCCTAACTTTAGATGGAAGTAATTTTACATTAAAAATATGTAATTCTGTTCTGAGAAGAATCTATTATGTGAAGGTATTCCTTTAATGTATATGATTAATGATTGATCTGCAAGGAAAAGGCTGCTGGTAACTAGATTTATCCACACTGTTATGTAGTTTGCCTTGTATTCCTAAGAGTTAGTGGTTAGCATTATGCATAAGTTATAGCTTTATTGTATGTTGCTTTTAACCATCCTAGCTCTGAATATTTTACTTTCAGAACAATAATCTCAGAATAAAAATAAAAATCTTCCAGTGCATTAGACAATAGAGGACACTGAAATGGTTAGACTCTTTTCTGCTACTGTATTACCTTACTGTATTGGCATTCTAAGTTTAAGCAACCATTTCAGGAATAAACCCGTTTGCAGGCCTGTATTTGTCATTCTTCAGTGTGGTATGCTATAGGCACATTGCAGGTTATTTTTATCACAGTTCTTTATCCTTTTTCATAGAATCATAGAATCACAGAATGGTTTGGATTGGAAAGGACCTTAAAGATTGTCTAGTTCCACCCACCCTGCCATGGGCAGGGACACCTTCCACTAGCCCAGGTTGCCCAAAGCCCCGTCCAACCTGGCCTTGAACCCTTCCAGGGAGGGGGCAGCCACAGCTTCTCTGGGCAACCTGTGCCAGTGTCTCACCACCCTCACAGGGAAGAATTTCTTCCTTATATCTAATCTAAATCTGCCCTCTTTCACTTTAAAACCATTACCCCTTTTCATATCACTATGGGCCCTTGTAAAAAGTCCCTCTCCAGCTTTCTTGTAGGCCCCCTTTAGGTACTTAGCCTTCCTTTAATTTTTACATTGATACAGCAAAACCTGTCAAGCATGCAAACAAAACTTTTCATTTTGGTGTAGTGGAGAAGGCTAAAAAAGAAAAGGGAGAAGAAAAGTATCCTCAAAGTGAGAAAACAGGATCTCTGAAGCATTTTGAAGTGTTAATCTATATTAATACTTTATATAATATATATAATATTATACATATATATCATCTATATAAAAATAATATTAAATATAGCAAGTTAGCCTTGTTAGAGATGGGGAATTTAAGTAAGTTACCTAAAAAACCCTAGTATTTTCTCACACATTTGAGAAAAGATACAGAAAAGTGCTATGTTAGGGAACAGTGACAGAGTGGCTTAAGGAGTCTTGCATTTGATCTAGAGATGTGAGAATAGATTTCACTTTCTAGTCAGGCTGGAAGGAGTTGATTATTTTGGCTGGAGATTTCAAAATGGCTGAATACAAGATTTTAAGGAAGAATTTAATGACTAAAATCAATCAGCAGAGGGAGAAGGATAAAAATTGAATAGTGACCTTCAGAAGTAGTCAAGAAATGGTTATTGTAGACTGGGGCAACATTTTCCAGTGCCCTATATCTCAGGAAAGGAGAGGAGAGGGTCTAGAATGAAAAGGGATAGGCATTTCAGATAATGACTTTAGAGTATGAAGGTGAAGAATATTAGGGGAGAATGGATTATGCCAGTGTTAGGTTCTTTATAATAAGAGAACAAAAATATTATTAAAAAAAAGGTAAAGTATAAATAGGAAAACTAGTAACTGAAGTTTGGGAAGACTGAGTCAGAAACTGGTAAGAAATTTCAACCTCAGAAATGCAAGAGCTGGTGATAGGTCATAGGAGAACATAGTAATGGGAGAAGATTATATCCTTTTAATTTTTCAATGAAAAAAGATCGGAAAAAGAACAAGGAGGTAGAGATTGCACATATGGGAGACAAATAGGAGGAAAGGTTTGACAAGGAGTTGTAGGTGAAAGAAGAGTAATGAGACTGATGATGTCTTAGTTATCCATAATGGAAAATGGCAGCTTTGAACTGAGAATCTGGCCAAGCTATAAAAAGAAGAGAAAATGTGTAGTGGGGATGATTTATACCTTATCAATATAGAAGCAAGAACTATACTTTGTACCAGAAATTTTATCCAAATTGCTGCCAGAGCATCTATGTTTGGATATCTCCAAGGATGGAGACTCCACAACCTCCCTGGGCAACCTGTGCCAGTGCTCAGTCACCCTCACAGTGAAAAAGTGTTTTGTGATGTTCAGATGATACCTCCTGTGTTTCATTTTGTGCCCATTGCCTCTAGTCTTGTCACTGGGCACTACTGAAAAGAGCCTGGCTCTGTCCTCTTTGCACCCTCCCTTCAGCTATTTACACACATTTATAAGCTCCCCCGGAGCCTTCTCTTCCCTGGGCTAAACAGCCCCAGCTCTCTCAGCTCTCTCATATGTGAGGTGCTCCAGTCCCTTCATAATCTTCGTGGCTCTTCGCTGGACTCTATGTCCATGTCTGTCTCGTACTGAGGAGCCCAGAAGAGGATACAGTGCGTGTCCCTTCTGCTGCAGACTTCTGTGATATTTTACAGGCTGTTTTTCCCCAGCATGCCATGGGCTGTAGCAGAACTTGCCACCCGTGAAATACATACAGGTGATGTGAAACAAGACATTTTTGTTTCTAAATGCACATTTAAACTTTGTAGATGCAAGTGTGCTATGGAGCTGTCTGTCTTCGTAAGATGAAATGTGTGCAAAAGATTAACTATTTTATTTGTCTGCATTTTGACTTAATTCCTGGTATTTTAGGGATTTTGGATACACATAAATAGTAATAACACTTTATTCTTATATGCCACATATTTTGCATGTTAATATCTGAGAGGAAAATAGCAGCCTAGAGGAAAGCCATTAATCAGAAGCACTAAATGCCAAAGGTAAAAATTAATGAATTCACTAATGGCTTTTTCTTCTTCTATCCCTGCTGTTATCATTCAGCTGCTTTCATTTATCTGCAGTTTCCTCACTTTTCAAGAGTATTTACACAAACATGCCCACTTTTATCATTGCAAGCATTTAATACTGAAATAGCAGCTGCAAACAAGTAATGCTCTTGGGTGATTTGACTGGAAACATAAAATTACTGTCTTAGAGAGAAAACAAAGTCTGTGAGAAGCTGGAAATGAAAGTGTTATAACTAACCAGATATACCAGATTTTTCAAAGTCTATATGTATTACACTGAAATTGGTGTATTGAGGCAGAGGGTTTGATCGATCATTCTTTGCTTTTGCCTGGTAAGAGAAATTCTACAGCAACTGCTAAAAAAATTCTATTTGTTTTATATTTTTATTTGAGAGAGGAAATGTCTTTGAACTGTGCATGTGTGTGTATTTTTATAGTGTTGAAGAATAAATAAATGAACAAGAAAGTAGAACCATGTTTTGCAGAGGCTTAATTTACTCACTCTTGATCATCATTTCACCTAAAATACTAGCAGAACAACAGTTAGTTTAATGTACATGTGTTCCATTTTTCTACCTCTAGGTTATTTGTTATTTGGTTATAGACAGATGTTTGTTTTCATTTTATTTTATTCCAGTTTTATGTCATTCAAAAATTTAAAAAACATGAAGTGATAAAACTTAAGATTTGTTTTGTTTTGTTTTTATTTTGACACATAAAATATTTAAATATCTTCTGAAAATAACTTTTAAATCCCAAATTTAATTAACTTGATTGTAGTTAGTTCACAGTATCTAGAAGCTCTGAACATGGACAAGCTGAAATGCCTTTAATTTAATGCTGGGGAAGCACAGAACATAAAGAGCTTCCCATGCAGTATGGAATAGCTATTTGGATACCCGTTTTGTTGGTAAGTCAGTACAAGTGTGTTCTTTACCTAACTCCATGATTAACTGTTAAAGATTTGAAGAGGTTCATCCATCTAGGCCTCTTTAAAGATGCTCCATTTTTTGGCTTATATAACCAACCAGTTTTGTGTTTATATATATATGTATGTATATGCATATATACATATGTACTAATGAAAATCCATCCTCAGCATAATTCATCATATATATGTTACCATCCAGGACCAAATTAGACTTTTTCTGTCTGGGAATGTCTAGTTTCCCCTCTATGGTCTATATAAAGACAAGATACACTAAGTTAAGTTAGTTAAGACTCAAAAGAGCCTGAAGTAACTAAGGTGATTGGTGGATTTAAGTCAAATATTAAAGGTAGTTCTGATGTAAATTCTCCTGCGCTGGGGAGAGACAAGGGTTACAAACCTGTTTTATTTCTACTTTTTGAGAAGCATCTTGTTCAAAATGGAACTGGACAGAGAATTATGGCACTAACAGGAGATTTCTATATATGTTTTTTTTAGATATTGATTTCTAATATTTGTCTAGTCATCAAGTGCTTTGACTTCTGAAACTTTCATGAAAGTGTAAGTGTTCAGACATAGTACATGAGAGAACAGCTGAATTATACTTTTATGAGCTCTGAGAGCACGCAGCATTTCTCATTCTGAAGAGCATTCTATATTTACTTTCAGCTGTAAGTCAGAGCTAAAACCTCTTTTTACACTAAAACTGTAGAGTTGTCCAAATCTAAAGAAATTAATGACATATTGAACATTTAGGATAAGAAAGAGATGATCCTTGGGAGCCTTACTTATGATTAAGTCTTTCAAAGTAATTAAAGATACTTCTAAATGCTAGCAGTATTATGATGATCAAATTAGATATTCTTCAGTTAGTGACTCTGCTGTCATTGACCTCTGACAAATATTTATTCCAGCCCTATTCTTCAGTTCCCATCAAACCACAACTTTTCAGTTCCCCCACTTTGCAAGTAAGCTGTATGGTTTGTGTCAAGAATGACATGACATTAATTAGCTCCTATCTCAAATATTCTGGTTTCTGAGATGGCTATGGTTTATTGGCTTCTTCCAACTGAATGTTTGATTAAGTGTCCAACCGCTGGCCTCTTCAAGCCTACTAAATGTTTTTTCTTTCATTGTTAACATCTGAGCTTTATTTGCCTTTCTTTCCTATCTCTTCTGTCCCTCTCCCATTTCTTAAATGTTTAGTGCCACTCAATTTCTACTCTTCTTTCTTTTGCTCTTATCTATTCAAATTTTGTCTCTAATAGTTTCTGTCATCGTTTCCTTTGCTTATTCTGGATTCTTTAATCCTTTACATCTGTTCTTGTTTTTTCCTACTAACAAATTTCTTTTACTTTCTTACTCCTCGTACTAGCCATCCTATCTATTATTCAGTTTTGTAATTTGTATATTGAATATTCCACTGTTCATAGAGCATGCCATGAATTTGGCCAGTAAATCTAGTACATACATTACACTGTTTATGACTCTAGTTTCAAAGCTGTCAATTAAATCTATGTGTTGAAAGCAGCTCTCACAAATTCTCAACTAGCAGGCATCTGCTTTGCACCCCTGGATGTGAATGGCAGGTCAGGATTAGTCCAGAGAATAGATCTGAGTCCACATGCTGTGCTCATAAAGTTGTGAAAGAGATCTTCAAAGTACACACTGGAGGAAGAATTTTTTCTTATGAAAATAATAAAGCAAAAAACCACCCAAACCCAGTGTTTCTTTGGGATTAATAATGCTTGCAATGAGTGATTTGAGAGGCCATAGTCATAGAATCATAGTATATATCTTTTGCATAAGAAAGAAATGCAAATAGATAAGAAATACAGTAAATAAATGAATAAAATTTAAGCAGGGAAACATTTGGAAAACCTGAGTGTAAACAAATTAGATGATCTAGAAAAATATGCATTATAATTATAACTAAAAATTTGGAAATTAAATTTTTATACCACTGGAAATTAACATATCTAGAGCTTACACGTTTTTGCTTGCTACAGCAATTAAGCAAATCTGGATGCCAAAGATTAGTATTTGGAATTAGGCAAGGATTTTCTATATATTCATTATTATTTCTTTTTATTATGGTAGCCTTTGTAACATGTAAAGTTGAAGTTGAATACTGTGTCTACAGCCATGTCAGGTAGGGATTATTTGATAAAAATTTTCTTGTGCCATGAATGGTCTTTATTTGAAGGGCCAAGGACCCTTCACGTGACACTGAATTAATCACTTGACTGGAAAAGTTTGTTTCATTGTCTAGTATCCCAAATCCCACCTGTCTATTTGACTGTCTGTGATATTGTATGTTGAGCTTCATTTATATTCAAACCGCAGAGTAGTGTTACTGCAGTTATTCCTGCATTCCCTTAAAAGGAAGTAAATTATTTGCAGTTCATGTGAAAAAAAGAGAGAACAGAGGAAGACTTCTGAAAGTTCACCCAGATTGTCTGTAATTAAATATGAATTGAACCTAGGTCTCCAGCACCTGGGTCACAAACTTAACTATAGGCCATTATTCTGCTGCTGGGAGGGTATATGTGTAATTTAGTATGCTGTATCATTTAGTTGAATACATGAACAACAGCCAAAGTAGTTTTCAGAAGAAGGTATCATTCATAAAGTTATTAAGAAACATTTAATGCTCAGTGGTCATGAAACCACTAGATAGAGACTCTGCCAGGATTAGAGAAGAATAAAAAGACAACCCATGAGACCAAGTCATTGAAATATATGAGGGCCTGGATAGCCAGACCATTGCATCTCATAATAAAGACTGTTCCAATTTGATTACCAGGGACAGTTCAAGAGTTTGT